>NW_020173691.1:2759622-2826956 GCF_003031525.2 Neophocaena asiaeorientalis asiaeorientalis
CCTAACTCTACACCTCAAGGAACTAGATAAAGAAGAAAAACCTAAGCCCAAAACTAGTAGAAGGAAAGATATTAGAATTAAAAGTATAGCAGAAATAAATGAAATAGAGAATAGAAAAACAATAGAAAAAGTCAACAAAGAATTGGTTTTATGCAAATTAACAAACGACATTTTTTTAGCTAGACTAACTAAAAAAGAGAGAGAGAAGACTCAAATAAATAAAATCATAAATGAAAAGGAGACCATTCAACTGATGCCACAGAAATATAAAGGACCCTAAGGGACTGCTATGAACAATTAATTACATGCCAAGAATAACCTAGAGGAAATGGAGAAATCCCAACAAACACAACCTACCGAGACTGAACCATAAAGAAACAGAAAATCTGGGGATATATATAACTAGTAAAGAGATAGAATTAGTAATCGAACACCTTCCAACAAAGAAAAACCCAGTACCAGACGGCTTTACTGGTGAATTCCATCAAACATTTAAAGAAGAATTAATACCAGTCCTTCTTAAACTTTTCCTAAAATTGAAGAGAGGGGAACACTTCCTAACTCATCATATGAGGCCAGCATTACACTAATACCAAGGCCAGAAAAAGACACTACAATAAAAGAAAACTAAAGGCCAATAACCCTGATGAATATAAATGCAAAAATCCTAAACACATTAGCAAACCAAATTTAAAACATTAAAGGATCATACACTATGACCAAGTTGAATTTATTGCAAAGACACAAAGATGGTCAACATATGATAATCAATGTAACACACCACACTAATAGAACAAAGGATAAAAATCATATGATCATCTCTACTGATGCATGAAAGACATTTGACAAAATTCAACGCCCTTTCATTATAAAAAATTCTCAACTCTCTAGGAATAGAAAAATTACCTCAGCATAATAAAAGCTTCATATGAAAAGCCCACAGCTAACATCATACTGAAAGTCTTTCCTCTAAGATCAGGAATAAGGAAAGTACACTCACTATTGCCTCTTGTATTCAACACAGTACACTCATCCCTCAGTATCCTCAGGGGATAGGTTCCAGGCCTCTCTCCCCCCATGGATACCAAAATCTACAGGTGCTAAAGTCCCTTACATAAAATGAAAGAGTACTTGTATATAACCTACACACATCCTTCCACATACTTAAATCATCTCTAGATTACTATTAATTAATATAATAATATAATATGAATAAAAGCTATGTAAATAGTTCTTAGTCCACAACAAATGCAACTTTTGCTTCATGGAACTTTCTGTAATTTTACTTTTCGAACTTGTTTTAGTTGCAATTGGTTGGACCCATAGATGCTGACCCTGCAGATATATAGGGGCCAACTGTACTGGAAGTCCTAGCCAAAGCAATTAGGCAAGACAAATAAATAAAGGGCATCCAATTGGAAAGGAAAAAGTAAAAGTATCTTTGTTTGCGGACGAAACAAATTACACACAAACTGTTTGAACTATAAACAAATTCATAAAAGTTTCAGTACAAAATCAACAAATATCAGATATGCTTCTATACAGAACCAATAAATGACGCAAAAAGAAAATTAAGAAAATTCCATTTATAATAGCATCAAAAACAATAAAATGCTCAGGAATAAACTTAACCAAGGCGGCAAAATACTTTTACACTGAAAACTACAAAACATTGCTACAAGAAATTAAAGACACAAGTAAATGGAAGGATCTCCTATGTCATGGATTGTAAGATTTAATGTTGATAAAATGTCCATACTACCCAAAGAAACTACAGATTCAACACACTCCCTATCAAAACCCCAATGGCATTTTTTACAGAAACAGAAAAAAGTCCTAAAATCCACTGGGAACCATAAGGACCCTAAATAGCCAAAACAAGCTTGAGAAAGAACAAAGCTGAAGGTCTCACACTTTCTGACTTCAAAACATATTACAAAGCTACAAGTAATAAAACAGTATGGTACTGGCATATAGACAAACATATAAGCCAATGGAACAAAAGCTAGAGACCAAAAATAAATCTATCTATATATGGTCAAATGATCTTTGACAAGAGTGCCAAGAATACACAAGGGGAAAAACACAGTCTGTTTCAACAAATGGTGCTGGGAAAACTGTATATCCAGATGTAAAAGAAAGAAAATAGAACTTTCTCTTGTATAATACACAAAATTCAACTCAAAATGGATTAAAGACTTAAACTTAAGGCCTAAAACTATAAAACTCCTAAAAGAAAACATAGAGGGCAAGGTTCACCACGTTGGTCTTGGCAATGATTTCATGGATATGACACCAAAAACACAGGCAACCAAAGCAAAAATAAGTAGGTGGGATTACATCACACTAAAAAGCTTCTGCACAGCAAAGGAAACTATCAACAGAGTGAAAAATCAACCTATGGAATGAAAGGAAAGATTTGCAAACCATATATCTGAAAAGGGGTTAACATCCAAAATACATAAGGAACATCCAAAATACATAAGGAACAACATCAAAAAAGCAATCAGACTTTTTTAAATGGGCAAAGGATTTGAACAGATATTTCTCCAAAGATGTATAAATGGCCAACAGGTATATGAAAAGATGCTCAACATCACTAATCATCAGGGAAATGCAAATCAAAACTACAATGAGTGATCACTTCACACCTGTTAGAATATATTATCAAAACACAAAACTAGGACATAACAAATGTTGACGAGGATATGGAGAAATCAGAACCCTTGTGCAGTTAGTGGTAATGTAAAATGGTGCAGTCACTATGGAAAACGGTACAGAGGTTCCCCAAAAAGTTAAAAGTAGAACTACCCTATGACCCAGCAATCCCACTTCTAGGTATTTATTCAAAAGAATTGGAATCAGAAATATCAAAATATCAAAGAGATATCTGCACTCCCACAGTCACTACACCATTATTCACAATAGCCAAGATATGAAAGCAATCCAAATGTCCATCAATAGCTAAGTGGATAAAGAAAATGTGTGACATACACTCAACGGAGTATTTTTCCACCATAAAAGGAAGGAAATTTGTCATATGATACAACATGGATGGAACTTGAGAATACTATTCTAAATTAAATTAGCCAGTCATAGAATGATTAATACTGCATGAGACTAGTAGGGCCAAGATGGCAGACTAGAAAGACCCTCACCTCCTCTTAAGAACACATCAAGATCACAATGATCTGCAGAACAGCCATCAATGAGAAGGACCAGAACCCACCAGAAAAGATCTTCTATAACTAAAGACATAAAGAAGGAAACACAGCAAGACATGTAGGAGGGGCAGACTTGCAATATAGTCAAGTCCCATACTCCCAGATGGGTAACCCACAAACTGGGGAATAATTACATTCCAGAGGTTCTCCCGTAGGAGTTAGAGCTCTGTGCCCACATCAGGCTCCCCAGCCCCAGAGTCTTATACCAGGAAGACAAGCCCCCAGAGGATTCGGCTTTGAAGGCCAGCAGGGCATAATTTTGGGAGCCCCACAGGACTGGGGGAAATAGAGACTTCACCATTAAAGGGCGCACACAAAATCTCACATGTTCTAGGACCCAGGGTAAAAGCAGTAATCTGTTAGAAGCCTGGACCATATCTGCTGATCTTGCAGAGTCTCCCAGAGAGGTGAGGGTCAGCTGCAGCTCACACCACAGACCCCTTCTACCACATGAATGCTGTGCTGGCGGGTGCCATTGTGGGATTCCTCCCCCCCACTCATCAGCACTGAGACTTGTGCCCGCCAAAACAGCCTGTAGGACCAGTGGTGGGACGTCTCTGGCCAAACTGGCCAAGCAACTGGGTGGGGACACAGTCTCACTCATCAGCACACAGACTCCCTAAAGCCCTCCTGAGCCCACAGCACCTCTAGACACAGCTCAAGATATGGCCCTGACCACCAGAGGGCCCAGGACTCAAATCCACCCACCAGACAGGCACCAGCTCCAGAATCTACTGCCCCACCCAGCTGCCTTCCAGGAAGCTTGCTCTAGCCTCTGGAGCAGCCTCACCAATCAGGGGACAGGCTAGATGCAAGAAAATGACAATCCAACAGCCTACAGGCCCGGCCTGCCCACACCAGGCCAGACCCTGCCCTGAGACCAGCTGGACCCCACCCTGCCCACTGTCGGACCAACACAAGCTTCAGGACACCTCACACCCCATATTCAACTCTGTCAGGAACCAGCCCCCCCAACCAATGACCTGACACCAGCTCTGGGATCCCTAGGCAACCAAACTCCAGGACCTGGTGCTGTCTGCAAGCAGTCCAGCACTAACCCCAGGACCTGGCTTCAACCACCAGTGAGTGGGCAACAGCCCCAGAGTTTTCTGGATCCTGACTCTGCCCATCAGTGAGCCAGCATAAGCCCCAGGGAGCCTAGGGTTTCTGTAAACAGCCACTTCGTGACCCAGTACCACTAACCAGTGGTCAGCAGCCTCTGCACAAAGCAGGGCCTGGTAAACTAGCAGACTGGGAGCCAATCAAGCCTATCAGACTGCCCACAGAGCCCACAACAACAGAAGGACCCCTGCAGCCCTCATAGGGGGAACTCTTAGAGCATATCGCTTGGGTGATGAGAGGAACTGCATTCTTGGGAAACGTAATCAACCTACCAGACACACAAAAAATAAAAAAAGTAACATAGGTAAAATGTGGTGACAGAGAAATAAGATAAAACCTCAAACAAAGAAACAAGATAAAATCCCAGAAAGAACTAAGTGAATTGGAGAGAAATAATCTACACAAGAAGGTGTTCAGGGTAGTGATCATAAAGATGATCCAAGAATTCAGGAGAAGAATGAATGCACAGAATGACAACTTAGAAGTTTTTAACAAAGAGTTAGAAAATATAAAGAACAACCAGACAGAGATGAAGATTACACTAACTGAAATGAATAATACACTAGAAAGCATCAACAGTAAACTAAATGATAAATAGGAACAGATCAGCAAACTATAAGACAAAGTAGGGGAAATCACTGATGCCAAAGAGAAAAGAAGAAAAAAAGAATGAAAAAAAAATGAGGACAGTTTAAGAGACCTCTGGGACAACATCAAGCACACTAATATATTCACATTATAGGGATCCCAGAAGGAGAAGAGAGAAAGGGGAAGAGAACATATCTGAAAACATCATAGCTGAAAACTTTTCTAACCTTGGGAAAGAAACAGATATCCAAGTCCAGTAGGCACAGAGAGTCCCATACCGGATTAACCTAAAGAGGAATACACAAAGACACACTGTAGTTAAAATGGCAAACAGTTAAGACAACATTAAAAGCAACAAGGGAAAAGCAACAAACAATATACAAGGGAATGCCCATAAGGCTCTCAGCTGACTTTACAGCAGAAACCCTGCAGGCCAGAAGGGAGTGGCACGATATATTTAAAGTAATGAACGGGAAAGACCTACAACCAAAAATACTCTATCCAGCAATGCTCTTGTTCAGATTTGATGGAAAGATTAAAAGTTTTACAGATAAGCAAAACCTAAAAGAGTTCAGCACTACCGAACCACCTTTAAACAAATATTAAAGGAACTCCTCTAAGTGAAAAAAGAAAAGGCCACAACTAGAAACATGAAAATTACAAAATGAAAAAGCTCATCAGTAGAGGCAAATATAACAAAAAGGTAGGAAATCATCCAGGCACAAAGCTAATAGGAAGGTAAAAAGACAAAAGTAGTAAAGTCATCTATATCCACAATAAGCAGTTAAGGGATACACATAACAATTAAATGTAAAATATGATATCAAAAACAGTTAGTTGTGAGGGGAGGAGAGTACCAATGCAGGGTTTTCAAAATCCATTTGAAATTAAGAGACCAGCAAATTAAAACAATCACATATTACAGGTTGCTAGATAAAAACCTCATGGTAACCATAAACCAAAACTCTATAATACATATACACACAGAAAAAGAAAAAGGATACCAAACATAAAACTAAAGATAATCAAATCACAAGAGAAGAAAACAAAAGAAGGAAAAAAGAAAGACCTATAAAAACAACCTAAAACAAGTAACAAAAGGGCAGTAAGAACATACACAGCAATAATTACCTTAAATTTAAATGGACTAAATGTTCCAATCAAAAGACACAGCCCAGCTGAATGGAAACAAACCAAAAAAAGACCCATATATATGCTGTCTACAAAAGACTCACCTCATATATAAAGACACAGACTGAAAATGAGGGGATGGAAAAAGGTATTCCATGCAAATGGAAATCTAAAGAAAGCCAGGGTAGCAACGCTTATATCAGACAAAATAGGCTTTAAAATAAAGACTGTTACAAAAGAAAAAGAAGGACACTACATAATGATTAAGGGATCAGTCTAAGAAGAAGACATAATAATTGTAAATATATATACATCCAACATAGAAAATCCTAAATACATAAAGCAAGTATTAACAGACATAAAGGGAAGAATTGACAGTAACACAGTAATAATAGGGGACTTTAAAACCCCACTTATATCAATGGACAGATCATCCAGATAGAAAATCAGTAAGGAAACACTGGCCTTAAATAACACAATACAGCAGATGGACTTAATTGATATATAGAAAGCATTCCATCCAAAAGCATCAGAATACACGTTCTAGAAAGAGTGGATATATGCACGTACAAACCTGATTCACTTTGCTGTACAGAAGAAACTAACACAACATTTTAAATCAACTACAACAAAAAAAATTTGGATTAAAAAACGAAAACAAAGGGCTTCCCTGGTGGTGCAGTGGTTGAGAGTCCACCTGCTGATGCGGGGGACACGGGTTCATGCCCCGGTCCGGGAAGATCCCACATGCCGCGGAGTGGCTGGGCCCGTGAGCCATGGCCGCTGAGCCTGCGCATCAGAGCCTGTGCTCCGCGACGGGAGAGGCCACAACAGTGAGAGGCCCACGTACCGCAAAAAAAGAAAAAGAAAAGAAAACAAAAATGAATTTAGCACCATGATGAATAGAATTGCATCATTACCCAAAAACTGAAATGCAGAACTTTTTTTAATATTTGTGATTATTTTTACCAAAAGTACACTTTAAGAATAAATAACATGTAGATTTTACACATTCTTTCCAAGTGCACATGGAACACTCTCCAGGAGAGATCACATGCTAGGCTACAAAACAAGCCTTAGGAAATTTAAGAAAACTGAAATCCTATCTAGTGTCTTTTCCAACCACAACACTATGAGACTAGAAATCAACTATGAGAAAAAAATTGCAAAACACACAAACATGTGGAGGCTAAACAATATGCTACTAAACAACCAATGGATCACTGAAGAAATCAAGAGGAAATGAAAAAATACCTAGAGACAAAAGAAAATGAAAACACAACGATCTAAATCCTATGAGACGCAGCAAAAGTAGCTCAAAGGGCGAAGTTAATAGCGTTCCAAGCATCTGGGGAAACAATAAAAATCTCAAATAAGCAACCTAACCTTATACCCAAAGCAACTAGAGAAAGAACAAACAAGGTCCAAAGTTAGTAGAAAGAAAGAAATCATAAACATCAGAGCAGAATAAATGAAATAGAGGCAAAGAAAACAATAGAAAAGATCAATGAAACTAAAAGATGCTTCTCTGAAAAGATAAAATTGATAAACCACTAGCCAGACTCATCAAGAAAAAAAGGGAGAGGGCACAAATCAATAAAATTAGAAATGAGGAAGAAGTTACAACTGACACCACAGAAATACAAAGGATCATAAAAGACTGCTACAGGCAACTATATGCCAACAAAATGGACAACCTAGAAGAAATGGACAAATTCTTAGAAAGGTACAACCTTCCAAGACTGAGCCAGGAAAAAAACAGAAAATGTGAACAGACCCATCACAAGTACTGACATTGAAACTGTGATGAAAAATTTCCAACAAACAAAAGTCCAGAACCAGATGGCTTCACGGGTGAATTTTATCAAACATTTAGAGAAGAATTAATGCCTATCCTTTTGAAACTCTTTCCAAAAACTGCAGAAGGAACACTCCCAAACTCATTCTATGAGGCCACCATCACCCTGATACCAAAACCAGACAAAGATACCCCCCCAAAAAATGTTACACCCAATATCAGTGATCAACATAGACACAAAAATCCTCAACAAAGTGCTAGCGAAGGAGGCAAGAATACACAATGGAGAAAAGATAGTCTCTTTAATAAGTGGTGCTGGGAAAACTGGCCAGCTACATGTAAAAGAATGAAATTAGAACATTCCCTAACACCATACAGAAAAATAAACTCAAAATGGATTAAAGACCTAAATGCAATGCTGGATACTATAAAACGCTTAGAAGCAAACATAGCCCCACAAATTGTGAGGCTGGGAAGTAGATATAGTCATGTTCAAGAAGTCCAAGAATGGCTTAACTTCCTTAGGCTTGTTTTAAACAATTAGTGTTGCTCTTTTAAAGACAAAGAATACCAAGTTGATATGCTGTATGACTAGGTCTTTGTTAGGTTCTCTGACATAAATCACAGCAGTATCTTTGTGGATCCACCTCCGAGAGTAATGAAAATAAAAACAAAAATAAATAAATAGGGTCTAATTAAACTGAAAAGCTTTTGCACAGCCAAGGAAACCATAAACAAAACAAAAAGACAGCCCACAGAATGGGAGAAAATATTTGCAAACGAAGTGACCAACAAGTGATGAATCTCCAAAATATACAAACAGCTCATGCAGCTCTATATCAAAAAAAACAACTCAATCAAAAAATGAACAGAAGATCTAAATAGACATTTCTCCAAAGGAAACATACAAATGGCCAAAACACACATGAAAAGATGCTCAACATCGCTAAATATTAGAGAAATGCAGATCAAAACTACAATGAGGTATCACTTCACACTGGACAGAATGGCCATCGTCAAAAATTCTACAAACAATAAATGCTGGAGAGGGGGTGGAGAAAAGGGAAACGTACTACACTGTTGGTGGGAATGTAAATTGGTACAATCAGTGTGGAGAACAGTATGGCGGTTCCTTAAAAAAGCTAAACAAGAACTACCATACGAGCCAGAAATCCCATTCATGGGCATATTATCTGGAGAAAACCATAATCTGAAAAGATACATGCACCCCAATGTTAACTGCAGCACTATTTACAATAGCCAAGACATGGAAGTAACCTAAAATGTCCATCAACAGATGAACAGATAAAGAAGATGTGGCATATATATACAATGGACTATTACTCAGCAATAAAAAAAGAATGAAATAATGCCATTTGCAGCAACATGGATGGACCTAGAGATTATCATACTAAGTGAAGTAAGTCAGACAGGGAAAGACAAATATGTGATATCACTTATACGTGGTATCTAAAAAAAATGATACAAAGGAACTTACTTCAGAAACAGAAACAGACTCACGGACTTCAAAAACGAACTTACGGTTACCAAAGGGGAAACATGGGGGTGGGGGGGGAGGGATAAATTAGGAGTTTGGAATGAATATATACACACTACTATATATAAAATAATCAACAAGGACCTACTGTATACCAGAGGGAACTCTACTCAATATTCTATAATATTCTATAATAACCTATATGGAAAAAGAATCTGAAAAAGAATGGATATATGTATATGTATAACTGAATCACTTAGTTATACACCAGAAACTAACACAACATTGTAAACCAGCTATACTCCCAATGTAAAATAAAAAATTAAATTAAAAGATAAACAGCTCATACACCTCAATATCAAAAAAATAATCCGATTTAAAAATGAGCAGAAAAAATGAATAGACATTTCTCCAAAGAGGACATGCAGATGGCCAAGAGGCACATGAAAAGATGCTAAACACTGCTAATCATCAGGGAAATGCAAATGAAAACCACAATGAGATATCACCTCACAACTTTTGGGATGGCTACCATCAAAAAGAGCACAGATAACAAATGTTGGTGAGGATGTGGATAAAAGGGAACCCTCCTACACTTTTGGTGGGAATGTAGAGTGTTTCAGCCACTGTGGAAAACAATATGGAAGTTTCTTAAAAAACTAAAAATACAACTACCATGTGATCCAGCAATTCCGCTCCTGGGTATATACCCGAAAAAAAAAACAGAAACACTATTTGGAAAAGATATATGCATGCCAATGTTCATAGCGCCATTATTTATAATATGGAAGCAATCTAAGTGTCCATAACAGACAAATGTACAAAGAAAATGTGGTGTGTATGTATGCAATGGAATACTACTTAGCCATAAAAAAGAATGAAATTTTGCCATTTGCAGCAGCATGGATGGACTTGGAGGGTATTATGCAAAGTGAAATAAGTCAGACAGAGAAAGGCAAATACTGTATGCTATCACTTATATATGGAATCTAAAATATACAACAAACTAGTGAATACAGCAAAAAAGAAGTAGACTCACAGATACAGAGAACAAACTCGGGTTACCAGTGGAGAAAGGGAAGAGGGGAGAAGCAGTATAGAGTAGGGAATTAAGAGATACAAACTATTACATATAAAATAAGCTTCAAGGATATATTTACAACACAAGGAATATAGCCAATATTTTATAATAACTATAAATAGAGTATAACCTTTAAAAATTGTAAATTGTACACCTGTAACTTACATGATATTGTACATGGACTATACTTCAAAAAAGAAAAAAAACTGCATGAGTCCACTTAAATGAGTTACCTAAAGCAATCAAACTTACAGAAGCAGAAAGCAGAATTGTGGTGACCAGAGGCTAGAGAGAGAGAAAAATGGGAGCTGTTCAATGAATATAAAGTTTCAGGCATGCAAGATGAGAAGATTCTGCCTCAGTTAACAATATTTTATTGTACATTTAGAAATTTGTTAAAAAGGCAGATCTCATGTTATGTGTTTTTTCCCACTATAAAAAATAATTTCAATAAAAAGGTTAACAGTGATTTAAATACAGCTAAAGAGTTTTAGTTAACTGAAAGATAGACCTAAACATGTTACATGCAGAAATTGTACAGCAGATTGTACTATAGATTACAGTACAGGGAAACAATGAAATAGGGGGAAAAAAATGAATGAGCATCTAAGACATATGTAGGATAGAAAGAGAATTTTAGCATATCTAATCAAAGGACCAGAAACACTAGAGAGAACAGTAGTAAGGCTATATTCAGAGAGATAATGGCTGCTCCATTTCCAAAATTTATGAAAGATATAATCCACAGAGTTTAGATCTAAACAAATTATACAGTTTGTAGTACAAAGACACAACAACTCACAGAAAAAATGAATCAAGAAGTTAAAGCATAACTATGGAGAACAGTATGGAGGGTCCTTAAAAAACTAAAAATAGAGTTACCATATGATCCAGCAATCCCACTCCTGGGCATACAGCCAGAGAAGATACATGCACCCCAATGTTCATAGCAGCACTATTTACAATAGCCAAGACGTGGAAGCAACCTAAATGTCCATCAACAAATGAATACATAAAGAAGATGTGGCACATATACACAATGGAATATTACTCAGCCTTAAAAAAAGAATGAAATAATTCCATTTGCAGCAACATGGATGGACCCAGAGATTATCATACCAAGTAAAGTAGGTCAGAGAGAGAAAAACAAATATCATATGATATCACTTACATGTATGATATCACTTACATAAAAAAATGATACAAGTGAACTTATTTACAAAACAGAAATCGATTCACAGAAATAGAAAACAAACTTACGGTTACCAAAGGGGAAAAAGGGCAGCGGGAGGGAGGATAAATTGGGAATTTGGGATTAACAGATACATACTACTATACATAAAATAGATAAACAACAAGGACCTACTGTACAGCACAGGGAACTATATTCAATATCCTGCAATAACCTATAATGTAAAAGAATCTGAAAAAAGAATGAAAAAAAGAATCTGTATAACTGAATCACTCTGGTGTACACCTGAAACTAACACAACATGGTAAATCAACTACACTTCAATTTAAAAAAAAAGAAAAGAAAAGAAGTTAAGGCATATGGAAGAGTTATGGTACAACATAATCTAATCAGAGTACCAAAATAAAATTCTAAAGAGAACAGAAGCAAGGCAATGTTCAAAAAGATAATATATGGTAAGTATCCAGAACTAATAAAAAGAATATGAATTCAAAGACATGAGAAGGAAACAAGAAAAAAAGAAATCCATACTTAAATACACTGTAGTGAAAGTATAACACCTAAGAAAAAGAATCTTAAAAAGAGACAGACAGAAAAGACACCTATACCTACTGGCAGATGACTTCTGAACAGAAACAATGGAAATAAGTAGACAATGGAAGATCAACTTAGAATTGGAGACTGAGCAAGGCTCTCTTTCAAGAAAATGGACAAAAAATATTTTCATATTTAAAAAAGAAAGTTTATGACTAACAATCCTTTACCAAAAGAACTGTGAAGATGCTATCAGGAAAAGGGAAAATGACCTCCAAAGGAAAGTCTGAGATGGAAAAGGGAATGGTAAAAAAATAATAATAATAATTTAAAATATGTGGCTGATTCTAAACAACCTGAGCTTTAAAAGAATAAGAAGGAGAAGGAGAAGAAGGAGAGTTAGTAATAGCACTGAGTTCAGAAGGAAAATGATAGAAGGCAAAGACATTTTTTTCTCACGATGGACCGTCCTGCATACCCACTTTGGAGACCAGTGGTATGGACTATACATACACAGATATTCAGCTACATCAGACAGCAATGCTGGTTGCAATCATTTCAGAGGTCTTCTTAAAAACATAAGCCATGCCATAAGGGACTTGTAAGTTTGGGATAAGGGGAAAAGAACAGGGAACTCGAGACAGAGAAAATAGCAAACGTTCAGGAATGAGATGAGCATGGCACACCCTGTTCTTCAACCAATAAAGCATCTCATATCATCGCACATGCTCTTTTGAAATCTCTAAGACAAAAGCAAAACAAACCAAAAACCTCAAGAAGCAATAACGTGAGTAGAGCAACAGTGGAAGACATCAGATATTCGTTATGACCTTGGGCAGGTCACTTCACTCTCTGAAGGCTTTATAGTATGTAATATCTACCGTTCCTGGTGTCACTAGTATATTTTGATGACAAATGAAAAAATTCAAAAGGGGAATATTATAGGACTGATCTCATATATTACTACTAGTCATTGTACTGGCACTGGCGATACAGAACAAAGGAGACAAAGTAAATCAGCAATTAGAAGGCAATGTGATAGATCCTGTGACATGAGGTATGCACAGGGTACTGAGAAAACCCAGCAGTAGTGGCAAAAGCATGCTTCACTCTTGCCTTTTCAAACTACTAATGTCCACCTTGGTAGTTGTTCCAGTCATCACAGTGAAATTCAGATCTATGAAAAGAATCATCATCAAGAGTTTTGTTATTAAAAGTTTCAAAACAAATTTAACCAGAATCAATTTTAAAACATCCCGAGAAGGAATCAAATCAATTTCCTTCATACTGATCAAAATTTCACCACAAAGCTAGTAGGGACACTTTGGATCCATAAAAATTAGCAAAATTGGAGTTTTTCTAAAACATGAAAACAATTCTTGCTCCATTTAAAAGTACATAAGAGTAACGGTAATATATTCTCTCTATCCACGCTGGAATTATCCAAGTATAATCTAACAGAAGAAGAAAAAAAAAAAAAGGAATATTTCAAACACCCATTCTCTTTCTGGACTTACACTTTACAACCTAACATCAAACATATTTTGCATAAATTAATTCTATGATCTACAACATATGTTTTCTACTTCACTGCGAAGTATTCATTGCCTTTAATCATCGGTTGTTCTGTTGTATTTAGCCATTTGAGGCCTATTAATAATGCACACACAAATCCTTCATCTAAGAAAATCCTCCTGAAAAAATACACACAGAATGTTCTCAGAGAAAAGCAATTCTTTCTTGCTCTACTAGATACAGTGGTAGTAAAGAGGAGAATATTTACTACTAATGTTACAGGGCTGCAACATTCTTCCTCTGAACTGTTTAATATGTATATAATATTAACAATTACTTACATATCCTCAATATATATTAGAGACATGGGGAAGGGTAGATATCACATATTCCCAAGGATACCAAATCCATTCACATATGACTAAGATGCTTATAATAACTGCAAATGACAATACAATTCAAAGATTCTTTAATTACCTTATTTGTTTAAATTAAAATATTTTGGGCAGTAATAAAATGTTTTTAGTTATGTCCTTAATATTCCAAAAGGCTTACAAGCATTTAATAGTCACACGAATGTAGATTTTCACAACCATTTTTTAAAATGTGTCAATTTAACTGAAAACAAGTTCAAACAAATGTTCATTTTGATTACCACACTGGCCTTAATATATTAGCTAACAAGTGGATATGTTCCTTTATTTCACTGATGAGAGGTAAGCAAGAATGGGTATGACATTTACTACCAACCAGAGAACAGAGAGAGACACGAATGGTGATTTAATAGCCATCACTGGTGATCCCTTTGATAAACACCTATAGCACCTATAAACCAATTTAGCCCTATTTACACACAGCTTTCTACTGTACACTATTTCTTTGGGACTATATTTACCTTTCTTCTTAAGTTCTTTGAGGGGAGAGGCCTTGTCTTAAATACTGCTTCTCTATCCCTTCCAGCTCAAAAACCAAAACTGAGTGCATATGTATTGATAAATTAACAGCCACAGTATAACAGGTACTTCGCATGGCAATTAGGAGAAAATCAGGATGTGGGTAAAGGAAGCTAAACGGAGCTATAGCTATGCACAATGCAACCAACACCAAGGGACAAGATCATAAAAGTGACTTTGAAATAACATGCTCAGAAACAGAGCAAATCAGTTTACTTAGCATAATCATTTTCAGAAGGTACAGGAAAATTTAGCACACTGTTATTGCTTAATTGAACCCCCCCTTTTTTTTTTGGTCTTACAAGTGATGCTGCATTTTGTACTACTCCCTGATTCAGATTTCTATAATAATACCTCATGTCTGTATAAAGCACCTTATTCATACAACTGTGGAAAGAGCTATACTATTCAAAATCCAAAAGAAAATAAAAACAATGTATTTTTCCACCTTTCCTAGGTTAAAAACACACAGAGTGTTTTGCTAATAAAAACAAAGGTCATCATCTGTCTTACTTTTCATTCATACTGAATGACACGTTTTTTTTAAAGATTTTCTGTTAGAAAACTTCTGCACTACCTTGGCTTTAAAATCAACTTTAACCCAATTTTACACCTTTTTCCGTCACCTTCCTCAATCTCTTAATCAAAATTATGTATCAATTATATTTTTAAAAACAGTTAGGAGGCTTTTAAAACGTTACAATGTAAACTAAGTTATAAGTTACGGTAACAGCAACCTTACTCTATATCTTTACCATTTGAAATGCAAGACACTAGACAAGACGAAAGCATACTCTGAAATCTCTTCCTGGGTCTTCTATAATAGTCTCTTACCAAAATTTCTTCTCCTTTTGTATATCAAGTTCCTGTGCTCCCCTACTCTCCAAGATTAAAAAATCTGTTTATACCTCCCTCTAACACTTCAGGGGTGAGTTTGTATGTCTTCTGT
The DNA here is from genome assembly GCF_003031525.2 of Neophocaena asiaeorientalis asiaeorientalis. Taxonomy (NCBI): domain Eukaryota; kingdom Metazoa; phylum Chordata; class Mammalia; order Artiodactyla; family Phocoenidae; genus Neophocaena; species Neophocaena asiaeorientalis. The sequence goes on from NW_020173691.1 coordinate 2,775,208, forward strand.
CTCATATCTTTTGTTTAAGAACGCCAAAACCCTTCATTATTTTATTTTACCAACCCTATGAAGGCAGTGATACACCAAGGGCTGGAGGGTCAAGGAGTTAACTAGGCAATCAGAAACTGGAGAGCCGACCAAAACTTAACACCCCTCTAAGGGGTACGCAAACCCAGTCAGAAAAATCAGCAAAGGCCCTCTTTACAGGTCATGAGGGCTTAAAAAAAAAAAATTATTTTTAAACCCTTTCCCACAAAGGAACTCGCACACACACACACAACTGCACTTTTCAGAATGTGGAAATACAACTGATCTGGTTCTTTCGGTTTTCAAGAGTTTAAACACCAGGGACATCTGCATCTAGATAAAAACTCCTGAGGGCAATTTGATCAAAGACACGGAAAATCCTTCCTTCAAAGAAATGCACCTTGTGACACTCCAAGGAGGAGAGGTATTTAAAGTAAAACCTGCCCTGAATTATTACCACCGACTTGAGAAAGAGAAGCAAAAGCCGTTGGCTTCATACGGCTTTTAAACATTTTGCTGTAACCCTGGGGCCACAGAAGCTGATGGTGAAATTCTTCTGCTCATTTCTATAGAAGAGTATCACACAGCAGTAGAAACTCGGGACACACCAACACACACATCCATCTCTAATCCCATTCTCGTCCCTTCCATTCCCGACCTTCCCCCTTTGGTGCCCAAGACCCAAATGTGGACACAGTTACAAAAAGCAAAGTCATGGGGCAATGCAGGCGGGTGGGAGGGCAAAGGACCGAAAGAGCCAGAAAAGCAAGGGAAAAGAGGCAGTCGGCTGGCTTGTCTGTGATCATAAAGCAAACATTCGGGTGGGGATACAGAATGCCGCGTGGAAATAAAGCCATCCGGGATGCCCACTCTGCTATCTCCTTGTGCCTGTCGCCCTCCATCACCCCACCGTCTCCCGAAGGACCACCTCCGCGGGGAGGGCGCCACTTACGGTGCCCCCACCCTCACCCTTCAGGGGAAAGCAGTGAAACGCGCCTGGAAGGGAGGATGGGGGCTCAGCCGGGGGCGAGGGTCACGCCGGGCGCCAGGTGGACACCCTGCGGCGGGTGGCCGCTCTGGGGCCCCGGGGCGGCCCATGCGGAAGGTGAAGCGGGGGTCCGGGAAGCGTCTGGCCCCGCCGCTCCCGGGGAGGCTCCGGCTACTCACGTTCTCCGTGTCCCGCTCATTCACCGTCGGCAATGGCGTCCGCGCCGACATTTTGTGCGGGCGGCGGGGTCGGGCCGGGGTCTCGCGGGCCGGGCTGCGGGCCCCGGGAGCGAGCGGCACGGGCGCCAGCCGAGGGGGCCTCTCCATTCATTCCCTCATTAGGGATGCGGGGCCGCCTCCTGCTCCTCCCGCGGTCCCTCGCCCGCCCGTCCCCGTGTTTATTTTTGTTTCTCGCCCCACCCGCGGAGTACGGTAGTCTCAGAGCTTCTGGTGGTTTTTAGTTTGATTCATGTTTGGGTTTTGCCGGGGGGAGGTGACATGGCGCTGATGCAATTGAGTGGTCCTCTTTTTGTCCGTTTCATGCGGGAAGAATGGGTACGATCCTACCCTGGATCCGACACCGCCTAGCTCCTGTCTCAGGACTTTTCCCATTCTTAAATTCATCCCCTCCTCCAGCGTTTCCCAGCTTTCTCAATTTCTGTCCTCCCCTGAGCCCTCTCCTGGGAGCCGTTGGGTTCAGGGTCACTCTGATAGTTGGGCAGAGGGCACAAAAGCCCCTAAAAGCGCCAGCAGCCTCGGAGGCGCTGCTCCAGAACCCTGTGCGAGGCACTCCGGCCAGGCGGCTCGCCTAGGTGCCCGGCACCGGGCGGCCTCCTTGGGAACCGGGTCGGCGGAAGAGGTCGCCAGGCGCCCGCCGCAGCACCCCCAGAGTGGCTGAGCCCCGGGAGTCACGACGTCTCCCCTGGCTGGTCGTCACTTCCTGGGACGCAAGGAAGTGTCACTTAGGCGAGCTTGTTTAGGGAGGGAGGGGAGCTGTCTCTGATTTTGGCCCTGGCCTACCTCCTCCAGGTGGCTTCCTCACCCTTCCACCCACCTGCCACTTCTTACATCATGCAGACATCCCTCTGTAATGCGTTACACAGGGCCCATTGGCCCCCTAAAAAGCAATGCTGCTTCTTCCTATCTAACATGAGAGCTTACATTTTGCACACTCAGCCTCCAGAACAAAATCCTTACCATCTCCCTATTCCTCGTCTTTCCAATATGTCTTTTTCATTTTCTTTCATGAGTAGTCAGGACGATAAAAGGAGCAATAGATAGAAGGGGATAAATTCAGTTTTTGAGCTACTTCCTTAAGCCTCCAATGGGGATCTTAAGATGATAGGAAATTCCTCCTCTCTCCTGAAGTTCATCCATTTGAAGGAGGAATCCCTGCACCAGATGGGTTTTTTTATCCTAACTCATAAATGTTGTTTCTGAAAACTTAACATTTGACCCTTAAAACATGTTCCAAAAGACCTAAAAATAGCAGATACAAAGATTCTCAGAAAAAATTCTCGCCCAGCATATATATTCACTTCTACAACATCATCTATGTATTTATTTCTTTAGCATTTTATTTGTAGACACTTCCCAATTTCACAAAGCAAGTAAAAATATCATAAGATCCCTTAGGTGTTCATCACCATTCCTCAAACAGAATTCAGGCTTTGGAACTGCAAGGCTGCACACTAAAATGTGGTGTGCAACCCAGGATGCCAAGGTTTTATAGTCCCTCTGCACAGATCCTGAATCACCAAGCTGTACTGAAGTTGCCAGGGTAGAAGCTTGTACTTTTCTGATCAACTACAGCCATTGCTGCCAATCAACAGTGCAGCCACTCAAAAGTACCTTGTGTTACAATACTACCCCTGTTAACATGAGAGGAAGCAAGCATCGGTGAAAGGGTGTTCAATCCCATTGGAATATGAATCATTCCTTCAACTGGTCGCTTGGGTGTTGCTTTTCAATGCCCACTCACCTATTATCCTGTCTTTATCCTTGTGGTGACCCAGACAAGCATATTTCTTCCCATTTTACAAAATTCCACTCAACTGACTTATTCAAGATCACAGATGCACCAGGTTAATAGTGTACAGAAAAAAGATAACTGGAATATATGGTACTGTTCAATCTTGCAGTGGTCACAAGATCAACAGGTTCCCCCGCCCCTTCCCCCGCTCCACCGTGTAAGGTCATTAAACCTCAAAGATATGATGGCTAGTTAGAGACAGAGCTCAGAGGAGTGCCCAGGATTCTGGCAGAGTGGCTTCCGAGATTTTGAAGTATACATTAAAAGTCTTGGGTAAATCCCTTAGCTATATTTGCTACACTGTGCTCACATACTGAAACTTATTGAATATTACATAATAATAGTGAGGGATACTTATTTTTCAAATCAGCCCATAAAGATAGTTTTGTAACAGTGGAGCTACATTCAAAGAGAGTTTTTATTGGATGGGTAACTCAAATCCATAATTTTGGTTAACGAAATAGACCAGAAACAGCTCTGTCCAAACAATGGCATTCAAACAACCCTATTCATACCCACAGTTTTAGGCTTGGTATATAAATTTCACTTTGCTTGGGTTAGAAAAGAGTCATTATGTCTTTTAAAAGGAATTATTGAGTGCGTACCCCTGTGTGAGCTCTCCTCCCCTTAAAATGGCATGAGGCACTACTATGATTGAATGAAAACTGTTTAGCCATAGTCCTTAATAGTGAGAATGCACGTAAGCAAAACTTTTTGTGTCACTATTATGTAGCTTCTTGTGCCAGTAACTATGAAGAAATGACAAGGAATATTTTGTCTTTGAGTAATGATTTTTAGGATTATTAACTAAATGGGGCATGTTTAATTTAGAGGTTTCTAACCTCTAAGGTGTTAGGGTAATAAAGGTTTCAGAAAAAAATTGAAGTAATGCGAAAACAAAAGAAAAATAAAGATCTGCAAGGTGCTAAGCCCACACTGAAATGTGCTAAATGAGCATGCCTCCCAGCAGCTCTATGGAGCAGAATTCTCTAGAACTACACTGTCATATACAGTAGGTATTAGCTACAGGTGGCTATTGAGCTCTTGACAGCTCTCCAGTGTGACTGAGGAACTGAATTTTTCATTTGATATCATTCTAAATAATTTTCAAACTGACATTTCATTCAGTTATTGGAAAATTTTAAATTATGTTGGGAAAAACGGGTACATGAATCTATCTTTTCAACTATAAAGATGCTGAAATCTAAATACAGATTTAGATAAATTTAGAAAATTTATTATCTGAATTGAGATGTGTTGTAAATATAAAATGCACACTGATTTTTAAAGACTTAGTAGAGAAAAAAAGGGTGTAACGTATCACTTTAATAAATGTTATATTGATTACATTTTGAAATGCTAATATTTTGATATGAGTTACATAAAATATATTATTAAAATTAATTTCAACTGTTTCTTTTTATTTTTTCAAAAGTGAATACTGAAAAACATAAAATTACATATGTGACTTAAATCATATTGGACAGCACTACTCCATAAAGTAAAAATTGAGAATAAAGAGATTTAATTGCTAAAGAATCAAAGGCCTTGATTAGAAGCTATTAATAATTTGCTCTTTGACTCAACAAACATTTATTAAGTACCACTCCACTCACTCTGCTCAAAGAAAACATTCTTCGCCTAATAGTTAACCAGCAGTTAGCATTATAATATTCTTTTTACAGAGCTAAATGAAAAACATGGTGAATTCATACAAATGTTAAGAGATAGCAGTCATTTATAAACAAATAATTTATCAAATGTGACAGATTTAGCAGAATTCATAATAAACTCAGAAAACTGTACATTTCTTATCATGTGCTTTAAATGTATCCAATGTCTGATAGACTTGGCCAGTCAGTCAGTAACTGTTTGTTGAGGGCATACTTTGTTTCAGTACTGTACAAAGTTATCTCCAATCTCTCATTTAACCCACACAAGGAAACTACAAGATGGGCAGTTCTGTAAGGTAACAAAGAGTTGTCCCAGCTAAAGAGAAACATGGTTAATGGCCATCAGGAAAGGAACAATCAGTTCTTTTCATAAAATAAACGGGATCCTGATTGCTCTCCCAGCATTAACAAGGTAAATTTGTATTGCATGTCAACAATCACCACTTAAAATGGAAAAGGGCCTAAAGAGAAAAGACATATTTTATCCTAAAAACTGTATAAGCCTCGTTACTTAGGTTAGGCCACCCAGCACGTTGCAAATACAATCTATGTCCAAGTGCCATTTAATCTCCTTCGGTTCCCCATAAGGACTCTCGGCTCAGCAATATCTCACTGTTTGGAGTTCCCCACATGCGCCATATTGCTTTACTCCTCTGAGCCTTTGTGTCACCTGTTCTCTCTTTCTGGAATGTCCTCCGCTCTTTTCTGCCTGATGGACTCCAAGTTGATCTTTAAAAGCCTTCTCTTGGAAGGCTTCCCTGACATCCCTACTCCTTCCCACACCCACAGAGTTAATTAATCACTCTGTGAGCTGGGTCAAGGGACGGAATATGTCCTATTTAACTCTTTTTGCCCAAGGCCTAGCAGCAGTGCCTAGCAATTAGTAGATACTCAATTTCCTAAATGACTTTCATTGACTTGTCCCCTGTTGTAAATTTTCCTGCACTTCCACATTCTTCTGAATTTCTAAGAAGCATTACATGGGAATTGAAAAGATGTTATAGGAGAATCATTAAAGTTTACAACCAGGGACTACAGGAGTAGGTAAGAGTTCACACAGTATACAAAATACCTTCCTAAATCAGTGCTGTTGACTGTGTAGCAGAGACTGTTCCATCTCCCACAGAGTAGAAGCTTAACACAGGGCTGCTAATTTTACTAATTTGTGATTTTACTGTAATCATTCATGTTTATCCATGCAGAGGAGTTGCTGATCACTGATATTTCAATACAACCGTCTTTTAAATAAGCATCTGCATAAACCAAGGTGTACTGACAGTAAGTTCTTAGGAGGAAGCACTAAAAGGTAGATAGAAAAAATTAAAAGTGGAATAACATGATGACGGAGCATTGAAGGCAATAAAGCAGGCAGATCAACTCCGGGGAGGAGTCATCAGCAACCAGGTGGCTCTTCCTAAGCAAAACCAGCAGACTGAGCATCACAGCATCTCTTGGCAGTGCAAACAGAGCAGCAAAATGAAGGAACAGACACAGCAAAACGACTATTTGAGGTGAGTGACGCACTGGTCTTTAGCAACATCGAAAAATACAGATGAAAACCAGCATTAATAGCATCATCTTCAAATAAAGGGACATTGGTTATGCATAGACTCATACGGGTGTGGATACACCCACATTATCGTACCTTTCAAACTGTAGGTTTGTAATGTCGCATAGGAAGCAAAACAAGCCTTTGAAAGTCTTATGGTAGCCATCCAAAAGTAAGAGTTTGGTCATCTTTCACTTGGCATTTGCAATAACAAATTGAACATAATGTAATTCAACATCTATTTAAACAACCTTGTAATTTGATTATCTGACTTCATGGGCAATATACTGGATGAATGGTTCCTTTAAATTTTTATGCTTATTTTCTTAGTATAAAAGTATCAGTTTTGTAGATTCTTTCCATAAGCTCAACTTAATTTATTCAATCTGTTCATATTGTTTGTGCTATGTTAAATGTTACGTTACTTACATTATGATGATTTTCTTTCCTTCCTACATAAATATGGACACTATTTGCTACTTTGCTTTTCATTCACTCATTTAAAAATATCAAGCCCTGCTAATGCTAATATAATGCTAATATATAGTGCTAAGCACTATATTAAGTGCTTCAGAAAGAGCAGTAGATAAAATAGACAAAAATCCCCACCCACATTAAGTTAACATTCGGAGAGGCACTTTCAGTGTCTAGACAGTTCAAAAGCAGAGGCTCCCATAAAACAAATAACATTTTTTAAAACTATGCATTTGGTTATTTTGCTCTTTTAACAAACATAAGCACCCAGGTCTAATTTATGTTTTTAAGTAATGAATTGCAGTAGTTAGATCTTTTCTTCAATCCAAAGGTAATTGCTTTCTCTCTTGATATTTTGGCCTTTCTCCAGTAAGCTTTTGTATTAATGGCTTCAACTGGTTCCACAAGTAGCTTGGGTACTTTAAAATCATAATAAAGATGCCTTCCTGACCAGGTGGCTTGCATTTGATCTACATTTTGTAATATTATCTAAGCTTTATTACCTTGACACAAATATACTTAAAACCACATTTCATCATTATGAACTGCTTTATCTTTAATCACTGATGGTTTTTTCTTATTTCTATTAGTCCCAGATAAACTGCCAATATTTTAATAGTTCAGCGAGAATCGTATAATAAGTAGGAATCTACATTTATAACCATTTTGGCAGTACTTTTTTTTCAGGTAAAGAAACAGTTTTGGAAAATTCCTGTCAGTCCTATAAAAATTAAGCCCCCATTACTCACTTTAATGTGTACTCCATTTTTCCTATGTAGCTCTTACAATAATGACAAGTAGGGAGGCACTGTGAGTGTTCTTTCCAGTACTGTATCTCCAGTGCCTAGAACAGTGCCTAGAATATGGGGGTTCCTCAATTAACATTGACTGAAGGAATGAATCATAGGTTTGAAAATCTCTCTGAATTTCAACATATGTTTTCAGATCCTAGATTTCTTTCAGACAGCCTTAGTATACTGCCATCCATAACTGAAAGACCCAGTTTAGGTCTCCCTTAATCTTTCCAAACTGTCTCTTCGTAGTCACCCCTTGGGGCCTTGCCAACCATTGCTTAATAGCTCAATTGCCAAGGCTCCCAGAGTAACTTTTCTACTATTTGCCAGTATCTTCTTTTTCTAGTTCTAAAACAAGTATCCAAGTTCCTAAAGTTAGAAATGCCTCTTTTTAAAAGCACTAGAATCATGGAGTATGCATCTTAGAAGACTACCATGGCTAGAATCCAAATTTACTTATACGTAGAAAAAAATGTATTTCCTTTGTAATATTTTTAGCCATTCTTTTTGCTGCCTACTTATCTCATATTAAACCTTAATTCCACCTTACCACTAAGCCACAAGTCAATTCCATACTATTGAGCACCTACTATGTACTATATGCATATGTATGCTATGCTATGCTATGTATGTTAAGAAGAGCTATGCCCAAGGTCTGACGCTGACATGCTGCGACTAATTTTTACATAAGTACAGCAAGACTTACATAGCACAAGTTGAGCTGAACCTTCCAAATTGTCACTCTGAGGAAGTATGTAATGATGTGATGTCACACCTTAGGACCTCCTCTTTTGTAATTGCCTCTGGAGCCTGTGACGTGGACTATTGTGTATTCTCAGTGGTGGTAAGTCATCGTCTTTTGAGGATTTATTTTAATGAAGAGTCATTCAGAACAAACTCTGCTCCGTAGTATGGATGATTAAATTGGATAATCTCACATTTGATCAAACATTAGAAATGTAGTAGTTGCAAAATATTTTCTTGTATTCTTCAAGGTGAATCATGTTTTAAAGAAGCATTTAAAACATTGAAAGATGACAGCCTCTTTGGAAGAAGCATAGAACCTTAAAAAGTGACTATTTTAAAGATGTTCTCACTGTTTTATAATTGTTTTAGAATCACTTCTACGTGTGGTTACATGGCTCACACAGTTAAGGAACATGAAATCTTGATAGAATGATGTGAGAAGTTAAATAACAAAATACAGTGTTAATTGCTAAGTGTCCAAAGGGTAGAAGAGGCAATGTTTACAGATGGCCAACAGGTATATGAAAAGGTACTCAACACCACTAATTATCAGGGAACTGCAAATCAAAACCATAATGAGATATCACCTCAAACCTGTTAGGATGACTATTGTCAAAAGATAAGAAATAACAAGTGTTGGTAAGGATATGGAGAAAAGGAAACCCTTGTGCACTGTTGGTGAGAATGTAAATTCGTATAGCCACTATGGAGAACAGTATGGAGAGTCCCCCCAAAATTAAAAATAGAACTACCACATGATACAACAATTCCACTTCTGGATATATATCAGAAGAAAATGAAAACACTAATTCAAAAAGATATATGCACTCCCATGTTCACTGCAGGGGTATTTATAATAGCCAAGACATGAAAACAACCTTTATATACAAAGTGGAATATTATTCAGCCACTAAAAAGAATGGAAACTTGCCATTTGCAATAACATGGATGGACCTTGAGGGCATTATGCTAAGTGAAATAAGTCAGACAGAGAAAGACAAATACCGTATGATCTTACTTATATGTGGAATCTTAAAAAAATAAAAAGCGTTCATAGATATGGAGAACAGATTGATTGTTGCCAGAGGCGGGAGGTGACAGAGGGCAAAGTAGATAAAGGGGGTCAAAAGTTACAAACTTCCAGTTAAAAAATGAGTCATGGGGAAGTAATGTACAGCATGGTGACTTTAGTTAATAATACTATGTTAATAATATGATATTCACATATTTAAAAGTTGCTGAAATAGTATATCTTAAAAAACATTTGTAACTCTGTATGGTGACAGATGTTAACTAGATTTATTGTGATGATCATTTCTCAATGTATACAATTATCATATCATTATGGTATATACCTGAAACTAATATTATATGTCAATTATACCTCAATAAAAATAAAATAAAATAAGCCAATGTCTTTATGTATTTTCTAAACTCATTTGTTTGCATTATATCTTGTAATTCACACTAAAAGTCTGATAAGCAGACAAAAATTCTTAGTTCATTCCCCAAAGAAGAAACCAAGTCTACAAAGGTGAAATGACTGCCCAGAAGCATACATTTCATAGCAAACTGATCTGGAAATGTGGGTCCTCCAGCCCCAAACCCAGGCTCCCTTTCATTCATTTCTAGGTCTCTTGCATGTACACCTGAGCATCTATCTAAGGATCGCTGACTTCCACATCTATCTCCCTCATTTCTCTTCCATTCTACTCACCCTAAAAACCATTGTCAGCTTTCTGAATGGGAGAACATCAGTGCAACTGAGACTTGGAGGTGAGTGTTAGCGACAGAAATATATATGAATAGCTGAACTTACCTTCTTAAATGTAAAGAAAAATCAAGACTAGCCGTAGAGGCAGGATCCAGGCCAAACTCTATTTCGTCGCTTGTTCTTATATGGATGGAATCAGATTAGAATTAAAACCAAGAGCAAACTAGAATTAGGAAAGAAATAATGAAAAGATGTAACTTACAGCCTGGAGAGTATGTGTTTTTGTGTGAGAGGGTGGGAAATGTGCAGAGGACACCTATGTGTAGAAATAGAGAGAGGAGTTGCCTGGGTGGTGGTTGGGAGAGAGCTTGTGGATGAATTATATTGTCAAAGAGTATTAAATCTGTTTTCTTTAAATTTGTGTTTTGTATTGGAGTATAGCTGATTTACAAGGTTGTGTGAGTTTCAGGTATACAGCGAAGTGACTCAGTTATACATATACATATATCCATTCTTTTTCAGATTCTTTTCCCATATAGGTTATTACAGGATATTAAGTAGAGTTCCCTGTGCTATACAGTAGGTCCTTGTTGATTATCTTGTTGATTTATCTATTTTATATACAGTAATGTGTAGATGTTAATTCCAAACTTGTAATTTATCCCTCCCCCACCTTTCCCCTGTGGTAACCATAAGTTTGTTTTTTGTTTTTTTTTTATGTTTGTTTTTGAAGTCTGTGAGATCTTTACTTTTAGTGGGAGGAGGTCAAATTGCTTAAGCAACTATCATACTAGAAATGACTCTAAGTGTATTCAGTTGGTGCATGCTTAAGAATAGACAGGCTCCCACACGGTAAAGGTATTGGATATGAAATCCCACCGAGATGCGCTCAGCAGTTAAAGGGGGTGGATGTTTGAGAAAATGTCTGAAGCTGGTGCCCTGAGGAAAAGATGGGCAGGATGAGCCAACCCTCAGAAGATTTAGGAACCGTCCAGTCCTACCTGTCAATCGGACAAAAAGAAATAAACTGCCCGAAATGGGAATAACAGTAACTTTCCTACAGGCAGGGCTGGCTTCGTGGGCATACAACCCGTGCAATCACACGGGACCCTACTCATAAGGACCTGGGCTTGAGTTAATGCTTTGCTTCCACTGCCTTGAAATTCTGAATAAATTGTAAATGAGGGGACCTGCCCTGGGGCCGCGATTTATGCAGCCAGTCCTTCTTGCAAAGTTGTTCTGAGGATTAAGTGAATTAATGTACATAAGGTGCATAAAATAGTTGTAAACTCCATAATTACCTCTCAGTAATGTTATTTACTGTTTCTTCTTCTTCTATTTTAATTGAATGAAAGATTCTTTAAATTTTACAGTGCTTTACATTACTATTATTATTATTACTATTATTAGCTATGGTCCCAGAATACTGGGAAAGGAGACAATGACCTCAGTCCAGCAAGCTTCACTAAACTTATAACCACCTGCCCAAGAGGCTAAGCAGTTAGTGAAAGACTAGGTGTGTCCTAAATGCCAGTGTCAGACTTAACGACCATCTATCTAGCTCAGGAGAGTAAATGTGGGCCACTTCTATTAAGCAACTACAACAGCTGCAAAAATAACCAGCCACCGGGAAGTGAGAGCTCCCATAGTGTGCCTTGTACTAGAATCACAAAAAAATAGATGGCTTCTATTATTTAACAGCCTACTGAGTATCCTGCAGTTCCCATTTATCATTTTGTTTAATCTCCACAGCAGCCCTATGGGACTTGCCCAGAGTCGCACACACAGTTATGGAATATGTCAGATCCACTGTATCTTGATGCCACCAGGGGGAATTGTCCCTACTCTCAAGGAACTCACAGTCGAGTCAGTTAGACCAGGGCCCCTACTCACCACATCTCCACTCACCCTGATCTGCCACCAGGATCTAAACACATACACACACACACACACACACACACACACACACACACACACACACACCACAAAATCAAAAGCATCTATAAAGGAAAATAACTGCCTGGAAAGATAGTATAAAAGGCATCTATTAGGACCATGAGGGAAAAACTAAGTGGGTCAGAGTTACATGGGGTTAATTAGAAAAGTCTTTCTGGGGAGCAGAGCTTTAAGCTGCATTTAAAGAACAAAAAGTTCCAATATACGTGAAGAGGAGTGAATCAGGCATTCTCTGAAGAGAAGGTAATGGGCAAAAGCATGGAGGCAAGAATGAGCGCGCTGTGGACAGGAGATGACACACAGATTTGTTTGACTGCCACAGACTTTCCAGCAGTCCAGAAAAATCATTCATGTGCAAAAACATTTAAGGACTCTACTCTGGGTGCTTATATGTGAAAGTCGATCTTGCCCTGAATAAAGCCGTGAGCTTCTACCAAGATGGCTTTAAAATAATGCTGGGAAACATCACTTGCTCTTTTTAATTCCTTAACAGTTTTCTCCCAGTGGGACCATTCAATTCTCTTTGTCTTTGGGCTGCTCTGAATTCTAACGGCACTCACTCCCTTAGGTCTATTAGACCCAAAAAAAGAAAAATCACAAAACTCTTTCCTTCCCTGAGTGTGGAATACAATTTCCATTTAAAGTTGAAATGTATTGTTGTGGGTTTTCTGAAATTCTTTCCCCAAATAAGACCACAACTATTTGTACTAAAAGAATATTTTGCAGTTCGACATGTGGAAACTCATTTTGCTAAGATGCTTTAATGCATTACTGAAGAAATGTTTGCTTCGCTCTGCTGCCTGTTATTCTTATAGACCATTTCTTTGCGATAGCAAGAGCTTTAAACAATAAACAATACATGAACACGATCCTGACCCCCCAGAATCTCCTCTGGGGAGAAAATGGGGTCTGGATGTTAAACTGTACCAGATGGATGGAACAATTGGAACTTCAGGTCCGATTCCTGATTTCAGCATGCCTCACTTATGTTTGTTCTCTGGGCCTCAGTTTCTCTACCTATTAAGTGGAGATAGCCATTTTCACTTCCCAGTGCATGCTTATAAAATATGTTCAAAGCCCTAGTGAGGTACAAATATAAATAATTACATATATATATATATAAACATAGGCTTGAAAGTACTCACTCCCTCCTATTTATGGTAAAAATACAAAATCTCCATGACGTCATGTTCCCAGAATAGAGCACTGATTATCCACTTCAGCCATCTCAGATGGCGACCAAAGTGCCACTGAAAATCATATTCACGTAGATGTGGCCCAGTTCTGAGGGAGGCATTCATAGCTCTGGTCTTTGCGTCACTCGCCTAGGTTTCTGAACACGTGTCTATTGCTCTAGAACAGTGCTTATCAAACTAACTATGCTGAAGGGCCAGGTTCCCCCATCCCCAATTTCAAATCTGTCCCCAACCGACACTTTTGTAAAAATACAACATTTCATTCACAGAAATACTAAACTTTTAAAATTAGACACACAAAATCAAAGCTTAAATTTATTATTAGATTCCACAGACATAAAGGTACTCCGTCAAATTCTACATGTTTCTAAACACACTCAACGTGTATTTAACCTGCTGCTGAGAGTGGATGAACAATTCTGGGTGTGGCATTGGTGTGGGGAACAGCCCCGCTTTGAGTAGTATTGGTCTGAAGCACCCATCTGAGAACTAAAATACTGCCTGCCATGTCAGGAAACAAAGGATGTTGCAGCCATCAAGCCATCACATTACAGCTGCCCAGACAGTGAGCCCTGAGGGAACTCAGGATGAGAAAACACAGGATCCTGGTCCCAGATAGCTGAGGTGCATATCAAAGGAATGAACTTAGTGAGCCCAGACTCTTGCATCTTCCCATGCATAGAAAAGCACTAAATTCCTTCATCTGAAACATCTGATTTTCTTTTATTAACAATAATCCTTTGATGCTCCGACTACCTGTCTTTTGCTGCCAAAACTTCTGTATATCCTGGCATACCCCCCCCCCTTGCCCCTTCAGAACAGTTTTCTCAGCGTTATCTGAGATGCTGTGTCCTGGGTTTGAAGTCCTCAGAGAGTCTACCAAATGAAACATAACTCTCAACTTTTAGGCTGTTCATTTTTTTCAAATGACACTCCCCAAAGTCTCTTTCCATCAATCCTTCCTGTGCCGTCCCAGAAACTTCTTAACACTGAAGCATGAGTTTGCGGTTGGTGCTGGAGTTATAGCATCTTCTCGGCATTTTTCTCCATTTCAAGTCCAGAGATGCATCTGAGTCGTTTCTTAACCACTGGGAAAAGGCATCACTTTCTTGGAAAGAAAGTGAAGTAGTCCAAGCTTGCCCAAACAACTCCAAAGTTGTACACCACTCCTGAGCTCTCTCGGGGATTCCTGAGATGTGCTGTGACGGAACTACCTCCTCCATATCCCAGTTCCCGACCCAGAGCCAGTGGGGCCCAAGTGAGTCAGGCACTATAGAAGTCCTTCTCCTTCCCACCCTTTGTTTTAGCGACTTCTGCCACCTTTGTTAATAACCTCTGTCTCCTCAGGAGAAAAAAAAAAAAAGTTTCCAGTCAGCCATCCTTATTCTTTGGCAACATTTTTCTCTAATGACTGCATTCCTATGATATCAGATAACTAGAAAAGAAAGAACAGCCAATGGGTATCAGTCGTTATGACTGTAAGACAAAAGGGAAGTAAATTCCTGGACTTTCAAGTCCTCCCTGCCATGACATCACGGTGGGAGGTTGCCCACTCTTTATTCTTGCTTCTGAGAGAGCTGCAATTAAATTAGGGATTGTTTATCTGGAGTCTGAGAAAGAGGGAGATCCAAAAACTCCCTGAAAAGATATGAGAAAGTATGTACGTGAATTTTTCTGTAAAATGGGGTCTTCGTGGTAATCCGATTTTCAAGAGTTGCATTTAAAACGTTAAAAGCTGTAACTTAAGTAATCCTAAATGGTTTTCTACAGTATTAGACTCGAGCCTTATGTACTATTTCTTCTTCATCTAGGCACTGTATTTTTCGAATTACAAGCTGTGATCTGTACCATGAATCATTGTGGGCATTAAAAAAAAGAATTAGAATAGAATGAAATAATCACCCATAGTAATCATCACCAGCCTCACACATAGTCCGGGTCTGTACTATGTCATGACACTTTTATCATGTGCGTGTACAGGGTCTTGTAAAATATATTTCTTACACGCTGGGGCCAAAAAGGGTTGAAGGCCACTAATGTAGAGATTTAGTTCTCAGACTTGAGTGTATACGAGGATCACCTGGGCAGTGAATTAAAATGCGTATTCCCAGGGCCTTTCCACACAGAACCTTCTTATTAAAAATCTGTCGGTGGGCAAGCACCTCAGGTGACTTTGACGGAGGTAGGTTATGAGCTTAAGGTAACTATTACAATGCTGATATGAGTTGATTGGGACTTCTTAATTAGGATGCTTCCTTAATTAGGATGCTTTGTTCTTCTGTTTGAAAGAAGAACCATTCTGCATATAGAACCGCTGGATCATTTCAGGCCTATCCTAGACGTCCACCTCCATCAGTGCCCTCCAGCGGGGGTCACAGTTAGACAAGCCTCCACCTCCTTTCTGTTGCTGCACCTGGGGGTGTGAGGGGAAAGCAACCCCTTCCCGCCTCCCCTGTATCAAAGCCTCCCAGGAACTTCTCAGCAGCAAGATGAAAGCCCACTCCCTTGGTCAGTCAGTACAAGTTAAGTAAAGCACTTTCAAGATCTAAGACTAATCCTCAGAAGTTCACATGAAGTGGAAATCAAGTATGGTTAACACGAGTTTAGAGATGAAAAAGCAACACGTAGGAAAACTCACTCACAACCTCAGGGTGACTTATCTATCAATACATACTTCAGTCATTACCTCTATGCTCCCGACTCCCCAAATGACATTCCCACCAAGGCCACTCATTTCTGATCTACCTCCAAGGAAATTTAAGTACATTTCTACTTAAATGTCTTAATTTCAAATGGGCTCAAAACCAAATTTTGCATCTTTGTTCCTCAGAATGGCTTCTCTTTCTGACTTTCCATTTTGTTTCAGTATCCCACACCAAGACCTCGGATTGCTCTGTAGCTTATCCCTACACGCACGTCACACATAATACACACCGTTTGTATTATAATTACGCGTGTGTGCCTCTACTGCCCAGACTGAATTCAGAGGGCAGGAACTGTGATTCATTTTTTTACAAATGCCCCATCAGCATAAAATAAGTCCATCTTCCATTTCCTTAGAGATAGAGGGTGGAGGCCCCTTGCAGTAAACCCTGACTCCACTTGAGCATTTCCACCTCCTTGCGCATGCCGCTTGTCGGGGTTGCCAGGTAAAGCCCCAGTTCCCTGGTGACTGCAATGTTAAATGCTCCGTCGTACGTGAGACTTATTTCAAATGTCACAATTTGCAATTCTTTTGTTCATGTTAAGAAATATTTGCCTGGGGGCGATAAATTTGGAGTTTGGGATTAACATATACACATTACTATGCATAAAATAGATAAACAATAAGGACCTACCGTATAGCACGGGGGAACGATATTCAATATCTTGTGATAACCTATACTGGAAAAGAATCTGAAAAAGAATAGATATATATGTATAACTGAATCACTTTGCTGCACACTTGAAACTAGCACAACGTCATAAATTAACTATACTTCAATTAAAAAAAAAAAGAATGGGCTGAACGACATAGAAAAAGAAAAAAGAAATATTTGCCTGGGATGGAGTTGAGGTATGTAGGACTTCTACATATGTCATTGGGTAACAAGGTAACACAATTTGAAAGTACTTAAGTTTAAGTACCTTAAATCTTTCTAACATGACTTTTTTGGATGTCTTAATACCTGAGATTACTTCTCTGGTATATCAATCAGTCAACAGGCTGGAGAATAGTATGTCCATCAGTCACATGCTAGGTCGGTTCTAGTACACTATTTCAAGGCATAATTTTTTTTTTTTTTTTTTTTTCGGTATGCGGGTCTCTCACTGTTGTGGCCTCTCCCGTTGTGGAGCACAGGCTCCGGACGCACAGGCTCAGCTGCCATGGCTCACGGGCTCAGCCGCCCCGCGGCATGTGGGATCTTCCCGGACCAGGGCACGAACCCACGTCCCCCGCATCGGCAGGCGGACTCTCAACCACTGCTCCACCAGGGAAGCCCTCAAGGCATAATTCTTGACTTCAAGTATCTTAAAATCAAGTTGAAAGAATTGTCTATGAAATTAGAAACAAATTAGAGGGTACTAATATTGTATAACTGGCTATAAATTTGTAAGATTAATATGTACGTCAATGGCTGAAAGACAGTTGTATGAAGGTGGGCCTGGGCTTGAGCTTTGAAGAATGAAAAGGGTTTAGAAAGATAGAAAGGAGACAAGAGGGGACAGTTGCGGGAAACCACAAGGAGTAAACAAGGTAAGCCTGATTTCAGCATGTATAGAAGATGAATAAGAAAATCAGACTGATTGGAGATAGGAGTTTATATCTGGGAACAGAAGGTACCCTAGTTTGTATATATTATGTCAGCCTGGAATATTGAAGTCTTGGAATGATGAAAGGACTTTGAACTTAATCGAATAGGCAATAGAGAGCACACTCTTTTCAAGGAAGTGGTCAGAAGAATATGGGCATAAGTATCTGTCATTGTGCATATGATGATTGGGAAGGGTGAGAATTATGGGATGGTGAGGGGATGGAAGATTTGCCATAATCTGTAGGTGAGATGGTGAGAGGCTGGACCACAGCAGAGGCAGACGAGTGGAGGAAAACATAAGGCAGGAATCTGAGTTGTTGAAAAGACTTAATTCAATCCACAGGTATCCACTGAATGCCTGCTGAATGCAAGAGCTTCCGCTAGCCCTGAGAAATTAACGGCAAACAAGACACGCACGGCCCTGCCCTCCCAGATTTTGCCTCTTACGGAGGGCGGCAAACAATTCAAGAAGCAGGCAATTACAGTACAGCATCGTAGGGATTCTCATGGGAAACGCGGGGAATAATCTCCACGGGCATAAACAGAATGACTCCCAACTCTAATGGGCCAAGGGCAGGGGCAGAAAGTCAGGGAAGACAGCTAAATAAAATAACATCTGATATAGGAGAATAGAGTTAAAGAAACAAAAGTATTCCAGGCGAAGGAAATCATATGCAATAAAGTGGAAAATAATGTCAATACACACAGGAAACAAACACAGGTTAGAGACCCCTCTCAATCATCAAATCATTTGTCCTTGATAAATGACAGAATCCTGGATTTAAGTCTTCTTTTTGGACTTGAAGATAACGGAGATCGACAAGGTTTGTACCCCTATCTTTTTCTCCAGAAATATATCTTCTCGAAATATAGCAGAAAAGAGTCAAGATCCTTGTTCTAGGCAGCTGTTGACTGAAACAAGAGTAGGATATGCTTCAAAATATGTTTAGAGGCAAACAAGGCTTTGGAGAGCAATCATGCTTAGTTTTTATACCTACAGCGATACCCCATTATATGCTAAAGGCTAGATACCAAAATCATTTGTTACAAAGACCCACTTGCAAAAGCAAAGAGGAACATGGAGACACCAGCCTATGCATCCATGATGTGAATGGTGGGGCAGGTAAAGCATATGAAATAAGCTTAGGGACCACTCAAATTGATGATTGCCTCATTCTTTAATAAAGGGAATATACAGGAAGAGAAGCAGATTGTAGAGGGAAGGTAACAATTTCTGCTGTTAACACAGTAAGTCGGAGGTGTTATGGGACATCCAGTTGGAGATAGCCAATTTTCAGGTGAACCCAGAGCTCAGAGGATAGGTCAAGACATCCTGTATAATGAATACTTTCTTTAAAAAGAAAAAACTGAAGTGAATATTGGAAAATGTTGACCTCTGTTAAGTTTTATTAGCAGAGATATAGGAATTTGAATCACCCACAGATCTATTTTCTTGTGCTAATATTTTTACAGAATTACCTTTTTATTAAGTAAAATATTCCAAATATAAAGAAACGTTAGGGGCTTCCCTGGTGGCGCAGTGGTTGAGAATCTGCCTGCCAATGCAGGGGACACGGGTTCGAGCCCTGGTCTGGGAAGATCCCACATGCCGCAGAGCGACTAGGCCCGTGAGCCACAATTACTGAGCCTGCACATCTGGAGCCTGTGCTCCGCAACAAGAGAGGCCGCGATAGTGAGAGGCCCGTGCACCGTGATGAAGAGTGGCCCGCACTTGCCACAACTAGAGAAAGCCCTCGCACAGAAACGAAGACCCAACACAGCCATAAAATAAATAAAATTTAAAAAAAAAAAAAAAAAAAGAAACGTTAGGGAATCATTTAGCAAACACACCTGGCAATCCTTACCGCCCTGGGCCTTTAAATCTATTTACCCAGAAACCACAAAGGCCAGCAGACAAAAAAGCCACTCATCCTCTTCTCTCCCATCTCTTGTCCCATCTTCTCTTCCTCACACCCTTTCTTCGTCTTCCCATTCCTGTTTTGTCATGCCCTTCTCTCTATCTTACCTTTCCTTTGGTCACTATTCATCATCTCTGTCTGACAGACCTTGCAAGATGCTCCCTTCCCCTTCAACAGGATTAAGTGCACCACAGCTTCCTCTGTATCACCCCGGCTTTCTACAGCCCAGGATGAGACCTGGGAAAAGGATGGTGACTGATCTCTGCAGAACACCAGATGCATCCTCCTTTCCACCCTAAAGAGGCTCCAGCCTCTAAGAACAACTTGTGAATACCAGCCATCCTCCCAAAAGAAAACATTGCACTCAGACCAGCCAAGTATCATCCTGCAGCTCTCCTGCATGTTCTTCACACCGAGCTTACACCTCTGCTCACCTCCTAATCTCCTTAGCTTCAAACCCATGTCAAAGTCATTCACTGTGGTCATAAGATATCAAACATTATTGTCAATGTCAAATCCCTCAACATGCAAAACTCTGGGATATATGTTTTAGCCCCCTTTGGCCAGGAACAGTGGGACCTAGCAACTCAATTTAGGTGTCTACATTTTTTAAAAAATCATTTTTTTTAGCTGAAGTATAGTTAATTTACAGTGTTGTGCTAGTTTTAGGTGTATAGCAAGGCGATTCAGTTATGCATATAAATGTATATATATTCTTTTTCAAATTCTTTTTTCCATTATAGGTTATTACCTATATATATTATAGGTAATAAACTATATCTTATATATAGGTTATTACCTATATATAAGATATTGCATATAGTTCCCTGTGCTATACAGTAGGTCCTTGTTGATTATCTATTTTATATATAGCAGTGTGTATATGTTAATCCCAAGCTTCTAATTTATCTCCCCCCACCGCCACCCCACTGCATCCCCTTTGGTAACTGTAAGTTTGTTTTCTATGTCTGTGAGTCTTTTTCTGTTTTGTAAATAAGTTCATTTATTTCATTTTTTTAGATTCCACATATAAGTGATATCATATGATATTTGTCTTTCTCTGACTTACTTCACTTAATATGATAATCTCTAGGTCCATCCATGTGGCAGTATTGTATTCTTTTTTTACAGCTGAGTAATATTCCATTGTGTGTGTGTGTGTGTGTGTGTGTGCGTGTGCATATATGTATATCACAGGCCCTCATCCACGTCCATTTGATGCATGCTTTTGTCATAGGATTGATTACACTGTCCTGTAATTGTGGATTTTCTTGTTAGTCTCTCCTTCTGAACTGCATGTGTCTTAGGGGTTGTGACTGTGTCATCTTTGTATAGAAGTTTCTAGCCTAGTGCATCGCACAAAAAAACACTTAGTGCATATGAATAATAAATTAATAAATAAGCCGTAACAAGATAGAGCCCAGAAGTCTGAGAAAACGACCCTGATTTTGCTGTAGAGAGGTACTGGCTGAAGCAAGCTCACATGTGTCCAAAGTGTGAACAGCAGTGGCCCATGCAAGAGCCCAGTGCAATCAGAGAAATCCCCAGTTTGCAAACCCTTATGGTTTTCCGGGTGGAAGACCTCAGAGAGCAATTGTTCTCACGTGTCACTTCAAACACACACACAAAGTGTCACCAGATTCCCAGGGCCCACTGCTGTTGACAAGCACCATAAGGAACACTTGCACTCTGAGTCATCTCACCTACCTAAGAGGTCCAAAGACAGAAAGGTTCAAGAAAGGAACCTGGCCTTGCTTTTCTCTGTGCTCTTACATAAGGTTTTCTAGCCACTTGTATTTTCTATCAGGAGATTTCAGTCAAAGGTCATAGGAGGGACATTGCTGGAGGCAGAGCTCAGGTTTCCTACCCCCAGACAGCTCTCTTCCCACCAGCTGATTCTAACATCCTTCAAAATGAGCTCCAGCTTTACTTCCTGCAAGAAGCAGCTGATGACCTGCTACACAATCACATTAAAATGCCCTCTTCTGTGCTCTCAGTGCAAAGTGCAGGCTTCTATAGTAGCACTTATTACCCTGATCAGAAGAGGGACTGATTGACTGGTCTGTTTTCCTCTCCCAGGCTGGGAGCTGTGAAAGGTCCGAACCCTGTCTCATATCTGATGCTAAGCACCGTGCAGCACAAACAGATCTTGCATCACTTCTCTCCCTGTTCCTTCCCGGGGGGGCATGGAAGGAGTAAATATCCTTTGAGGTTCCTCCTTGTTCCAATGGTGTGTGCTTTTGGTGAGGTCCATGTTTGCCTGTTCCACTGCTGCAGGCAGGAGGAAGACTTTCGTGTTATGTTCCCATGTTAAGAGAAAGACTAACGAGGAGGGGCTTCCCTGGTGGCGCAGTGGTTGAGAATCTGCCTGCCAATGCAGGGGACACGGGTTCGAGCCCTGGTCGGGGAAAATCCCACGTGCCGCGGAGCAACTGGGCCCGTGAGCCACAACTAATGAGCCTGCGCTTCTGGAGCCTGTGCTCCGCAACAAGAGAGGCCGCGATAGTGAGAGGCCCGCGCACTGCGATGAAGAGTGGCCCCCGCTCGCCGCAACTAGAGAAAGCCCTCGCACAGAAACGAAGACCCAACACAGCCAAAAATAAATAAATAGATAAATAAATTTTTTAAAAAAAGAATCCTTCCTTTAAAAAAAAAAAAGAGACTAATGAGGAAGATAGGCTAAATAAACTCCAACAGCCCTTCCAGTTCCAAAAATCTAAAATGTCATTTGATGTCACCTTCCTTTCTCTCTCCTGCGCCAAGACCTTGTTCCTCGCCCAACCCACACGGGAGAACGCAGTACTGCCCTCAGCTGCATGTACATTGGAAGGCTGATGTTATAAACGCCCTCTGGGACTTCCTAACAGCTGGGAGGGCTGCACTGCTGTCGATTCAAAAACGGGGCCAGCTGCTAACCTGGAATGAAGGATCACAGGCCAAAGATGCTGAAACAACTGTTATAGATTTTACCGGCAGTGGCTTTCGACAGACTGGAATCGAGATGATAATTGGTGAAGGCGTCTTAGAGGTCGCCAGTGAATAGGAGAAAGCTCTCTGGCTTTCTATAATAGCAGTCTCTGCCCGAGCCGGATAATAACCTTGAGGACGGTGGCTTGAAAGATGAATTCATGTGGGGAGAAAGTCTGGGAACACCTCTAAATAGCAGCTTATAGCTTTTCAGAAACAGTGCTGTAATGAGAGTGAAGTATTTCTCTTTAAAAGGCTCTTTGCTACCCATTAAGGTAGCCAAGTAACAGCACCCCTGTTTTATCAAAAATAAACCTCCTAAATTAATAAATAAGCCCAAGTCATTAGCGAGTATTTTCAGCAATGAACATATGTTTCTTAGCAGAGTAGAGAGGCTAGAGAAGGTAGTTTCTCCTTCCTGGCTGCAAGTGACCTTAAAGGCACTGTTAAATAATAAAGGTCCATTAACTAGTCTTAAAATAATTGCATTTAAAACAATTTTATGATCCTCTACAACCACATTTTACATCACAGTGCAGCAAGATAAAAGTGCTCTATATTGCAGATATTAGCCAATAACAGAGGCAGTATTGTGAGAAGGATTAACTTTCAGGGCATCGCAAGACCCCCAAGTGTCCCCCAGATATGGTGTCACCAGCCTGTGGCATCAATCTCCTCTTTTCCCATCAAGAGGACTAGAAACCAGATCATAAACATGAGAAAGTTGTTCAAAATGTCACACTTAAAAGGCAGTTATGTGACTCGACAGAGACTTTATCTAGCCTCCACCACAAATGTTTTTTCCAATTAGCTATTTATCCCCTTAGAAGGTAGAGGAAATCTGCTAATATTTATTGACACCCTAGAGTATTGAGGAAGTGAGCTGTAGAAATACGGGATATCATTTTATCATTGGTAGGTCTGTTAGCAACTTCTCTTTACACATTACTTACGTTTATCATCATCATGACCTGAGTTTTTATGTACATACCCAAGTGTTCTAATGCAGTTGATGGTGCTGGGGAGGAAAAACTAGATGGAGAAGCAGCCCACTTTTCTCCTTCATGTCTAGACTCCAAGTCAAGACTGACAGAGAAAGAGAGAGAGGGACAGAGAGAGAGAGCTTTTCCTCAAAATAAAAATTTCTAATTTACATCCTTGGTATTCACTAAGAGAGTTTTTATGCTTCTTAGGAAAAACAGGGAAAAAAATGTTTAGGGAGAAGCCTAGTATGCCATGACACTACAGATAGTCCTGCAAAGAGTTCAAAGTGAAGAACCTATTGCAAGTATAACCAAACAAGAACACAACTGTAAATACATCAGTTGCCTTGGTGATAGCCTAGATGGATATGGAGTATGTGATGCTAGGTGATGTTCTACCTTAATGGATTAGCAGTAGAGCAAATGTGTCCTGTGTGCTCCTGTTATGCCATGTGAGATAAAGGTACACTATATGCAAAGAGTACCCGTGCTTTGAAAGAAACTCTGCTCCTTGCTTTCATGAAGACGGCCTTCCCACTTTGGTCAGTAACTCTGAATATTCTGATACACTTAGGGAAGGTGGGATGACCAGCCAGGGGTCAAACCAAGAAAAGCTGTCAGTAGCTTTTCCTTCCATATTTTCAACCTTCCTCCACTCCAGCCCTACACACTTACAGGAGTCCAGAACACATTGTGGACCTGTATTTCTTAATATTGACTCTACTTTCAAGACAGGGGCTCCCAAGAATGACAGTGAAGCACTGATAAATGAATAGTTTGCCCAGCGTTACTTGAAGGCAGCATGAATGAGTGGGATTTAGACTGTGTCAGAGCCTGAGTTGATGAAGGAAAAGAACGTGAATGTCCCCCTCATCCAATCCCCAGGGATGTGCCTCTACCATCTCCCCACTGTGCTGAATGTAAAGGGAAAGGAGGGAGCAGGGTGCACCTGTCCAGAAGCACTGCTCCTCCCAAATGGGTGGAAGTTCCCCGTGATGGTGTTAGTCTATGTTGGAAGTAGCTTAAACGACTGTGGCCACTCAACAGATCAGCAGGCTCTTTTTATACAGTAGCATTACTTGAGAAGTCTGCGAGGTACCCTCACTTTTCTTCCTACGAATTACAGCTGATGGTTTGGTTGAAATCCACATGGTCGTGGTCGCCAGGCATGGAGACAGCCTCAGACTACTAACTCCTAGTCTATTTCCCACATCTATGGGACAACAAGCTCTAAGGATGATTATTCAATTTAACTGGGGAGATTTTTCACAATACCTTTTTCACTGCATAGTTTCTGATTCAGTGTAGTTTGAAAATCTAGGGGACTGTGATTTCCACCCCAAGTTAGATATCATCTATCACCCAGGAAAACATCCTCAGTCTCGAGTAAGAAGTGACCCGGGACAGAGCCAACCAGGACAGGAAAGAAGACTAGCAGTTACTTAACTTCATATATCCAGTCTTTGTATCTGTAGAATAGAGATGGTTATGGTATCTGTCTCAGGGTGTGGCGATGAATATTAAATGAATAAATCAAGGTAAGGCATATAATACAGTGCCTGGCACCAGTATATTCTTGATAAATATTAGTTAGTGTTGCCTTTGTTTGGCTTTGAAGCTGCCTAATTAGAAATTGCAGAATGCAGCAAGGCTGTTTGAATGGGACCTGCCTGAAAAGGGGCTGGGGAAAGTACAAAAAAAAAAAAATTCCAGCCCCTTTAAAAGTCCAGAGAAGAGCTGAATATTCTCCTATGGTCAATCTTTGAGGATTAGTATTTTATTAATTCACTTAAAAGGGTCATCTTAAAGCAGGATCATTTAATATCCATAATTTACCAATTTATGTCATCCAAAAAATTCAACATTTGCTCAAAGAGAAAAAGCAAAAAGGAAAGTATCTTCCCTGTTAATTCAGATTTTACTTGGAAGCCCCTGGCTTCACAAACATTCTTAATAAAAAGTGAAAAATTCTCAGCCCTAATATTTAAATTCTAACTTAGATCTCAGGTCAGGGCAGTGTATTTGTTATATATTACTGTATAACAAGTAATCACAACCCTAGAGGCTTAAGACAACACACATCTTTTATCTCATGGTTGAATTCTCATGGGCTGTTAATCCAGGCACAGCTTGTCTGGGTCCTCTGCTTCTGAATCTCTCACTCTGAGATTGATTGATATGCCTGCCAGAGTGGAGGCTGATTTGAAGGCTCTACTGGGAAAAGATCTGCTTCCAAGATCATGGGGTTGTTGATAGGATTCAGTTCCTTGTGAGCTCAGGCCAAGGCCACTCTCCCCATAACTTGCTTATTTGGGTCTCTTTAATATGGCAGCTTTCTTCATTAAAGCCAGGAAGGGAGAGATTCTGCCAGAAAGACAGAAGTCATTGTTATAGGTAACCTAGTCACAGAAGTAATATCCTTTCACCTTTGCTGTTCTCTGCTGGTTAAAAGTAAGTCACAAGTCTCACCCACACTCAAGGGGAGGGGATTACACAAGAATATGAATACCAGGAAGCAGTGGTCCTTGAGGTCTCTCTTATAGAGTTGACCTGCCATGGAAGCATTCCCCAAACTAAATTCCCCAAAACATTATTGTCTGAAGACATTAACTAATGTTCTAGAAAACAAAGTAAATTGAACCAATGCTAATGATTGTTTTTCATCTAGCTGTTCTTAGGAAGAGAAATGCAAAATATACTTTTATATAATGACCCCACATATTATCTGCCGTACTCAAGAAGACTTTCCTTGAAATATTAATACGTGTTGTAAGAATGTAAATTGTTCACCCTCTATGTTGATGCAGAGCTGAAACCCCACTGACTTCAGGTTGATCCATGTAATTTATTCAATGCTCTTATATGTTATGTATCTTGTTTTACACTTTCAACATTAATTAATATTTAATGTTTCTTATATATTAAATATTTATATTACACAAACTCATTCTCCACAGATCCATGCTGAATGGAAGGATGCTTTCAAACAAAAAGCAGAGTCTTGAGATTCTCAAACTGTGCCACAAATAATCAAAAGTTAGAACACATCAAAATGAGGGTCACGCCTTTGCTTTCTAAAAATACCTGGAAGCAAGCTGTCTAAAGTAAAACAATGAATTATTCTGGAATAATCTAAGTCAAGAATACCAAGATTTTGTAAAACATGCAAACACTTTCTTTCTCTGTAACACATGTGAACAATATGGAATTTTTGCAATAAAAGGAAAATATCGATGTAATGCTGCACTTCATAGCTGGATTTTGATTCAACAATATCATTCTTACAATTAAAGCGGTCTATGAAAAAAACATTAAAGACACAAAAACACTATTTTCATTGGAAAAGTTTGTAGTTTTAATGTCACATTTTATATTGGCATGTAAAATAAGATTTTATGTTTCCTCTTAATGTATTCCATTTTTCTAATTTTGTTGTGACAATGTTATGAAAGTGACAAAAATATTTAAACCTTAAATATTCTCTCCCTTGCCATACCTTCTAAAGAGTATTCTATGTTTTATGTTTAGTTCCTTGTACCTTTGTTGTACTGATGGGATAAAAAGGTGGGAGAAACTATGAGAAGGTCAATGAATTCACAGAGAAAGATCACCAAAAAAAATATGACACAGAAATTTAGAGACAGAGAGAGGTCATCAGAACTTTTGTAAGACAGGGAAGAGAGCTGGAGGCAGCATCTGTAAATAATGTAGCTTTTGTATCGAAAAGGATGAGCAGAAACGTCTTAGTTTTTCTCTGTGCTCTGCAGTAAAATGCCCTATTTTGCTATCCCCTCAAGAAAACCTTCAATAGTAATAATTATTAGTCTTTAAGACTTTTGAAGCCAGGTGTGTGTTCCTTTTAGCTGTGTCACCGTGCTGCGGTGGCCTTCCAGTGGGCACACGGAAAGTGGCCCGTCTTCACAGCATCCTCTGTGTTTGTCCTGTGCCATTACGGACAATTCTTCTCCCAATTTCCATGATTGAAAATCCACTCAACGGTGCATTATTGTGCAAGGTAGACTTTACCGAAGATTTCGTGGTGGAGACCAAGGAGATGCTTCCTTCCCGTCACGGATGACTTCATTACAAGTTGTCCCCTGGGACATCTCTCCCTAAGACTGTCATCTTGTCTCTGTTTCTCCATCTGCTTTTTCCTCCTTCCCCAGCTGATATACCCCTTTAGTTCTTTAGCTCCTACAGACCTGCCTAACTATACCCTACATGGAAAACAAAATACCCTCCTTAGAAGTCCATGTAGGGTGTTTTTCATAGCCACATAAAGTTAAAAAAATAAACACTGATCAAATTTTAATCATTTATTATAGCAACTGTTTTAACAGTCATTTTTATGATATGAATATAAACCAAGTCCCCATTACATCTCTTGACCTATCGATACATTCTAATTTGAAAGAGGTTTTGATGTCTCAATGGCATCCTGAAATCCAAGTTAGACAGGTGAGTCTGAGCAAAACCTGGGCAAGATTGTGTGTTCAAAAGGATAAGTCACCTGTAGAGGGAGAGGCTGAAAGTTTATTCATTCACCAAGCATTAGGTGTGCACTGACCATGGGTCAAATACGGAGCTGGGGCTACCACAGGAACCAAGGTGGACGTGGTCCCTGCCTTCGAGAAGTCTGTGGTCTAGTGAGAGAGATGAGTAATTAAACAAGTGACTTGAATATAATGTGCTAAGTGGCAGGGAAAGTACAGCATGAAACGGGACAGTACGTCAAAATCCCCTAGCCATTTATCCACGACAAATAGGAAAGGGGTGGGACAGAGCGAGGGGAGGTCTGCTGAGTGGAGGCAACAGCAAGTGCAGAGGTGAGGAAGTAGAGGAAGCTTGGGCAGCTTGAGGAGTATCAAGGTAAGGCCTCGTTTTGGCTGTGACATGGGCTATGAATGTGGCAGGATAGGTAGAGTCCAAAAGAGGCCTGAGATGAAAGTCCCCTGTTTGTCTCCTGTATCCTGAGGTTTCTAACCCTCTGCAGTGAATTCCATTTCCTTCCTTTTCCCTGTGCTCAGCTGAAACCTAAGCTGTGAGCTATGCTTGTACTTTGACTGCATCCCTTTCTCCCTGGAGGAACCCAGTGTTTCAGTGTCAGAGGTATGCATCTTAAAGGCACCCCTCACATCTGACACCAATTCTCTAAAGCCGGGTCAGGCAATCAAGCTATGGTTTAACCTTATGTTCCTCACCTTAATCACCTGCCTGTCAGAAAAAAAAAGGAGAGTTTAACAAAATACATGTCTTTTCTTGATACAAAAGAAATTAAATTCACTTTAAGAATTTTTTCTGAGAATGTCTTCACCAAACTTCAGAATGATAGCAAAATTTTGGTATATTACAAATTGGGGTTGAAATTCTTTTCCTTAATCTGAATAGTATGCATTTTGGAGATGAAAACGATTAAACACAGAATTGGTTGAATAACCAGTAATAGCCATATCCTGGGTTACATAGGAAAATCTCTCTCCAGAGCGCCCACTATCTAGGAAATGTACAAAAAACCTCACTATAGATTCCTGTGATAAGGGAAGATGTAAAAGGCATTATTATAACCTAGACCCGAGGCATCGGGTTAAATGGTAAGCGGCTGGGCAAGGCTCACTGAGGAGGTTATGGTTCACATCAGGGAGTTGCTTCTCTTTGCCCTTGCTCCCTTTTCCCCTATTGCCTGATTATTACCATTCGCCCAGGATGTCTGGGACCATGTGCTCAATTACCACACCAATGTAGTAATTAGGTAAAAAGACTCTGAAATAAAAGCATTCTGGACATAAGAGCCTGAAGTTCAAAGGAAAGGAGCTTGTTCTTTTTGTCTTTGTAAGTTTTTTAAAATTTTATTTTATTGAAATTTAGTTGATTTACAACATTGTATTAGTTTCAGAGGTACAGTAAAGTGATTCAGTTATATATATATATATATATATACATATTTTTTCATATTCTTTTCCATTATGGTTTATCACAAGATATTGAATATAGTTCCCTGTGCTATACAGTAGGACCTTGTTGTTTATCCATTCTATACATAATAGTTTGTATATGCTAATTCCAAACTTCCAATTCATCCCTCCTCACCCCCACCTCCCCCTTGGCAAGCATAAGTCTGTTCTCTATGTCTGTGAGTCTGTTTCTGTTTCGTAGATAAGTTCATTTGTGTCATATTTTAGATTGCACATATAAGTGATATCGTATGGTATTTGTCTTTCTCTTTCTGACTTACCTCAGTGTGATCATCTCTGGTTGCATCCATGTTGCTGCAAATGGCATTATTTGATTCCTTTTTTATGGCTGAGTAATATTGCATTGTGTGTGTGTGTGTGTGTGTGTGTGTGTGTGTGTATGACAACACAGGGGTGCATGTATCTTTTCAAATCATAGTTTTAAAGGAGCTTGTTCTTGGTCACTCTAGTCTTCTCTGTCTCAAGCCCCTTCTCATTATCATGTCTTCCCCCCTCACTTATTGGCCCATTTGGCCAGGGAGGTCTCCCCCAATGAACAGGCAGCTAGATAGTAACCTAGATGGTTCCTAAATACTCCAGCATTCCCCACCCCAACCCAGGAATTAATGTCCGGAGCAGGCAAAGAGAAGCTAATCAGAAAGACAGGGAGGGGCTTTCCTGGTGGCGCAGTGGTTGAGAGTCCGCCTGCTGATGCAGGGTACACGGAGCGGCTGGGCCCGTGAGCCATGGCCACTAAGCCTGCGCGTCCAGAGCCTGTGCTCCGCAATAGGAGAGGCCACAACAGTGAGAGGCCCGCGTAATGCAAAAAAAAAAAAAAAAAAGAAAGACAGGGAGGCAGAGACCAAAAGATACAAACTTAGCGGACAGGATGCCCACATGAATATATGAGGGTAAATGTACTGTCTTGGACAGAATTTGTCCTAAATTTCTCTACAGGTTTTTTAACACTTAGTTTCTAAGTGGAGAATGACAATAAACATTTGGGATAGTGAAGTTAAATCAAATGATACTTTTTTTCTTCTCATGCATCTTGCAGTCACACTGAGAACAGATGACCCTTTGAGCATTGAATAGGAAAACTTGGATATTGTAGGTAGGCTTAGTTATCTGCAGTAGTTATCTTTTTCATCCATTTGTTCATTTGTACAACAAAAATATATAGAACCCCTACTACATGCTATACACTTTGGAACCAAAATATAAATAAGATGAGGTCAGCCTAATGAGAGAGTCAACAAGTACAGTACAATGATTTGAGCACAATATAAGCCTCACAAAGGGTGGGACCATATTTGTCATTCAGAATTCCATCCCTAATACTTAGTGCAACACCTGACATGTAATAGGTGTGTGTTGAATGATGTGTATATGTGTCAAGTGCACAGCATAGCATGGAAGCAGGACACATAATCAGACAGGGTTGGGGGGTGAAGAATGTCTAGCTGAGCTTGGAGACCATATCTAGAGTGGCACTATTCTGCTTGATGGTGTGAGTTTCTGCAGCAGAGCTCAGCTGCTTGATTATGAATGGAATCCTTCGATAATTCAGATGATAAAAAATAAGTTCCAGCAGGCAAAATATACCGGAGCAGAAAGGCAAAGGGCCCTCCTGGAGGGCAGTTGAAGCAACGACGCATAAAGTCTAGAACGGATAGGGAAGGAATGAAGGTCAAAGAGAATGAAGATAGAGTGGTCAAAGACCCAGAAGCCTCATGAGGTTTAAAGATTGGAGAATTGGGTTTAAAGTGAGGAAACAGGACAAAGAGGGGGATATGTATGTATTGTATAAAGGTGGGAAATGGAGCTGTGAAGGATAATGTCAGTTTCCAGTGGGGACGCTGAAGTAGACTGGTGGCCATTTAAGTAGAGAAGATCAAAGCAATATGTAACCCTTGGGCGGTAGTTGGGTCCTCTTTGTTGTGAAGGACAAAGGCAGTGGTGACAGTGGAGGGGAAGAGCCTGAGGCCAAAGACGTCATGGGAGCACTGACAGGGAAGTCAGTAAGTGACGGGCATCAGAGATGAAGAACCCAGATGGAATGAGCCTTGGGGTGAATCTTAGTCAGGGTTTTCCCAGAAAGCAGAGCCTGAGTTGAGCTTGCAGGTAGTTAGTTGATTTTGGAAGCAAGCCTAGGAAACAAGAGTGGAAGTACGAGGAGGGTGAAAAACAGAGGAAGGGAACCCAACGCCAGGGTACAGATTTGAGTGAGCACCTCTGTGGGTGAAGGGAGCTCAATCCTGCCTTCTGAGAAGCCATATAGAATGAACCTCAGAATTTATCCATTGGTGTCTTCTCCCCTTTGTCAAGGGTTACCATGTGGGGCTTAAATTTCCCATGGGTCAAGCAGGTTTCTGCAGGTGTCCCACACGCTAAAGCCTCTGAGAAACCCCAGGTAGAAATCAAAAGATAACGAAGTGCAGCTGAGACAATATGCGGACAGGTTTACACCTGCCTGAAGCCAATTGGCACCGCTGTGCTGGAGTAAAAGGTGGGCAGAGAGAATGTGAGGTGGAGAACAAGAGGTGCCTATTACAATGGGTAAAAGAGGCACTGTCTGTGAGCAGTAGGTGGGAACAAATAGAAAGCCAGTGCAGGCCTAGGCACCAGGGGTGCCACAGATGGATGGCATTAGTGGCCATAGTTTGGTAGCTCTGGCCCTGGATGCCAAAGGAATGTGAATGAAAAGTCATCTTTTGCCTGAGAAAGACTCAGCCCTGAGGAAGGGACCCAGATGGGAAGAACCATGCTCATCTGGGCTTCCAGATGTACCCTAGGACCAAGCTGGTTTAACCAGGTCTAGAAATCTAACCAAGGTATGGCTGGCTGACTGTGAAAGCAAGCTGTAACCTAATCAGTGGTATCATGATTGGTATCAGAAGTCTGCTCTGAAGGTAGAAATGTGTGAGATTGTCTATCTATCTAATTCTATCTAGCTAGCTAGCTAGCTATGCATATATATGTATATATGTGTGTGTGTTTGCAGTTTTTCTGGGGAGAGACTAGAATGGGAAAAGAAGGAGGCATTAAACTGAGCCTTGAAAAGTTCCAACTTATAATGATACAATTTATCTGATCCACTTGGCAGTTTTCTTCCTCCAAGGTAAATTAACAAATTAGCATTCTGATTTAGATAGAACTCTCTTGGGAAGTTGTTTGGTCAGTTAAGCTCTCCTGAACCTGAACATCTCTGGACTTACTAATAAAGCAAGTCTATGGACGTCCAAAGCAGAGGGTCACACCTGAGAACTTAGTGACCTGAGCTGATGCCCTGTGAGTGTCTAGCTCACCTCCTTCTCTGGTATTTTATTGATTTATTTATTTTGCGGTACACGGGCCTCTCACTGTTGTGGCCTCTCCTGTTGCGGAGCACAGGCTCCAGACGTGCAGGCTCAGTGGCCATGGCTCACTGGTCCAGCCGCTCCACGGCATGTGGGGTCCTCCCAGACCGGGCCACGAACCCGTGTCCCCTGCATCGGCAGGCGGACTCTCAACCACTGCGCCACCAGGGAAGCCCCTTCTCTGGTATTTTAAAATTAATATTCTGGCGTCAACACATGATCTCTGTGACACATTGTGCAGAAGTAAAATTATGTCTGTGTGGCATTAGTTTACTATTACTGCGTAACAAATTGACACAAAACTTAATACACACTATCTCAGAGTCCCTGTGGGCATGGCTCACCTAGTTCCGATACTGCAGACTCTTTCACAGACTATAATCAAGGTGTCATCTGGGAGCTAGTTGTCTTAGGCTGTTAAGGATCTGTTTTCCAGCTCCCAGGGTTGTTGGCAGAATCAAGGCCATTGTGGGCTGTTGGACTGAGGGTCTCAGTTTCTTGCTGGCTGTTCTTTCAGTTCCATGCCACACGGGCCTCTTCAACATGGCAGCTTGCGTCATCATAACCAGCAAAGAATCTGCTAGGGAAGCTACCCTCTTTTGAAACTTAATCATGTGACATCCTTCATCTTTGCCATATTCTGTTGGTTAGAAGAGAGTCACTAGGCAAGCCCACATTCAGCGAAGGGGACTTGCACAAACGTGTGTATACCAGGAGGCAGGGATCATTGGGGACCATCTTAGCAGCTACCTAGCATGCCATGTATTATCATAATGGGGACTGTGGCTCATTAGGGTACAAGGTAGGCTGCGTGTAACAAAGAGGTTCATATACAATGGCTTAAAGGATAGAAATTTAGCTCTTTCTCTCTCATAAAAGACCAGAGGTCAGCAACCAGTCCAAGGTTGAGAGGTGGCTGTGCCTCTCCAGGGACCAAGGACCCAGGTTCCTTTTATCCTGTTGCTCAGCCCTCCCTCAGGATGCAGTTATAGGCCAACGGTCAAAACTGGGTTACACTTCATCTCCATTCTAATTCCTGGGAATGAAAAAGAGGGGATAAGCACTGAATCAAATTTATTTTAAGGATGGGATGCAGCAGAGAAGTTGCATAGATCACTCCCACTCACGTCTCATTGGTGGAAACTGGGGTACTTGGTCTCATATAGCTATGGGGAGGCTGAGAGATGTAGTTTTCCATTGGTCAGTCATGCGTCTGTCAAAACTGGAGAAGGAAGCTCTTGTTAAAGAAAGAGAAGGGAAGGAATAAGCAGTCTCCACCAAAGTGGCCAAGAATGAACGGAGGGCTGAACCTTTATTTTGTTACTTTCGGGTCATGCACCAGATGTTCGTGTGTCCCAACTCTGACATTCTCTTTCAAGCTGTGATGGTTACCTAGAAAATTCTGTACGTGGGCAGGCATAGCTACCAAGCTCAGATGAGCAATTTCCTGCTTCACTAAAATACTAATTCCAGTCCAAACGAGGGTTAGTTCAAACGTGGTGTTTTCCCCAAGTAGAAAGAAAAATTAAGTGCATTACAGATTACCTCAATGTTCTACAGCTGTATTTTGTTATTAAAATATCTAAATGCTAAAATACAAACATATAACATATTCAAATGATTGTGCAATTATTGACAAAGACAAGGATTCTTAACTGTTTTTTTATACATTTCATCATCATAGTTCTTTAGATCAAGAGAGCTCCTAGTACATTTCGTTTATTGTAAAAGATTAATTGATTTGAAAAGAAAAACTCTGTATTCCCCTGTTGACATAAACAAACTGGTGCCTGGTAAGTTCTGTTAGAAATACAAGCACTGATTAGTTTTGATTGCCATGTTGTCTGTGTCATTTCCAGACACTGGTAGTGGAAGATTTCCAGCTGACAGGAGGAGACCCGGAATAATGCCTAGTGTTTCTGAATTTTCATTAATTTTAAAACTTACATAAAACTTTAAAACTTTACATAAAATATATCATTTCATCCTCACAACAACCCTGTGAAGGATGGCATAATATCCCCATTTAATAGAAAGAGAGAGAAAGCCTGGGAAGTTTTGGTAGCATCACATGAATAAGGAGTTGGACTGCACAGTCGGATGGGAGAGGAGTAAGATTATAATGCTGTGCTTAAGTTAGTAGAAAACGGAAGCTCATGTAGCTTGACCGTCACATGGCTCATAAATGGGAGAAGCCAGATTTGAACTCAAGGTGGTCTCACTCCAAAGCCTGTGCCTCCAATTTGCATGTCTTATCCTCCTGTTGTGATAACAGGTCCTGGCAGAATCTGCCTTATGCTGATGTACAATATCTACACCAAGACGACAGTTTAAAGACAGGGCAAAGCTTTGGCTTTATTTGTTTAGGTTTAGGGTTGGGGGTCTATTTGTCATTTGTTTATCCATCCGTTGACTCATCTATATCTTGAACATTTACTGAGAACCTCATGGGTGCTAATCACAGTTCTAAATGCTAGGACCTCGAGATCAAAAGTCACGTCCCTCTTCTCAAGGGGGCTTACAGCTTAGTGGGGCTATGGGCTTGCTAGCCTTCCATAACAGTAGAATGTGAAGGAGCTCAAATGAATTCACGAACAAGCTACAATAAGAACATAGGAGAAGAGATACTTAAATCTCCCTGGAGAAGCCAGAGACGATTTAAAAGGTGAGAAAGCCTTGAAATGAAAGTTGAAAAGAGAGTAGTTTTTAGGAAGATAAGCAGAGGAAAGTGCAAATGAGAGAGAAGGAGGGGGAAAAAGAGAAAACATGACATGTTTGGGGAGGTTTGACATTACAAGAGCATGACGGGTAAGGAGGAGGCAGAGGTGGGTTGAGGCACAATTATAAGGCTGACAATAAGGTCTGACTATGAAGACCCTTGGATGCCAGGCTACATAGAGCATGAGGTACCACGGACATCATTCGGGCAGCAGAGTGACATGGCTCCATCTTTGTGTTAGAAGGTTCACTCCAACAGCACAGGGGAGGAAGGAGGCAGGGTTGAGACCAGAGCCTGTATACCTTCTAGGAAGCTATGGAACCATACAGGTAACCAGATGATGTCATCCGAAACCAGAACAGCGGCAGTGGGGATGGACTCAAGAGACAACTGGAGTGTCGATTCAGTAGGTCTTGGTGGTTGATGGGATATGGAGGGCGAGGGTGAGGGAAAAGACTAAGATGACTCCCAGGGGTGTGACTTATACAACTGGTAGGTGATGGTGGTGACAGTCACAGATTGGGAACACAGCAAGAGGAATGGATTTGGTAAGAGTTCACTTTGGGACTTATAGAGTGTGAGGGACGTCCAAAAGGCATTTCCCTCCTGTGCCACAGAAAGCCTGAACTTCAGGCTGCCCCAGCTTCACAGTGGTGTGTGGTGGACTCAGGGAGAAAGGGTGCCCGCTGTATTCTGTGTCCTTCTTTGCCAGCTAGGCCACCAGAGCAAGGCTGTTTTTGCTCTGAGTCCCAGGCTCTCCTGAGAATTACCTCCTTCAGGATCTGATTACATCTAACCCTCTTTGTTCACAGTGGCTCAAAACCACTCTTTAGAACCCAGGAGAACCTCATCTCTTGCCCCTAATTGACATGTATAATCCCTTCCCTCTTCCTTCACCCAGAATGCTAAGATCCCTATGCATATGGGCAAGAAACACACACACATGTATATCAGGTTTAAGGTGAGGTGATATCCACATCCCCAGTCTCCATTCAGGGACTCCCATCCCTGCTACCCACACGTATGGAATAAAGTCTAGGATGAGAGTGAAAATGTTGACAATGATTAGCTCTATGTGGTGGGATGATAGATGGTTTTTATGTCTTTTTATTCACCTTGATTTTAAAAGTTTGCTGTTGATGCCATAACAAAACTTTTAAAAGATGTAGAATTTGTAATCTTCCATCCGTTCATTTTACTGCCCGTGCCCAAGGCCGTCTCTGTGATAATGCACGGAGCCTGTCCCAGCTTTCATTTCTGCTCAGCCCCTGCCCTGCGATCAGCTGGAAATCACACGTCCCGTGAAAGGCAGAACCCATGTAAAAGCGAACTGATTGCTGTGAGCATTAACCGTATTGTAGGGAGTGTGAAAAGGGAACTGTAGCAGGCTGTAATCAGAGGAGAAAGGGAGCTCTATTCCTCATCTGCTGTGACATCATCGCCCATCAAATGGAAACCATGGCAATGAGTTAATAATGGGAAACAATCGCCTGAATTCTGAAACTAAGAGGAAGGTAGAACAATGGAAAGGTAGCTGGAAGGAACATGTTATCCAGGACAAGTGTGAAACACTGGATCCCGGTGTAATTTAAACTGGGCCCTGCGGGGATGTGACGGAGGGTACAGTGGTGCCACTCCCTAGGGCATTACTCACCTTGTGCCTGTCAGGTGACACCCTGGCCTGAATAGGAATATTGCCTGACACTACAGAAACGCGGTCCTCTGATTCAGTACTCATCCATGGGGAAGGTAAAAATTAACAGTGACATTTACGCCGCTCCCACGCACACCTTCAGACTCCAGAAACGTCTTCTTGCAGAGGCCTCTTTGGCCTGCTGGCACCACACCCTTCACGTAATTCTTTTTTGTTGTTTTACAGCAAATAGCAACACTATTTCTGAACTGTGAGTACTTCTGCAGAAAGGCCTCCTAGGAGGGCCAGGGCTCTCTTTAGCCCAGTGTCACAGGGCTCTGGAGGGTTGTGACCGCCCTGGGAAGTAAGCAGCTCTTTAGTGACCTGACTCCTGGAATTCGCCTGGGCTGTCTCCAGCTTCCCAGAGCCTCTCTGCCTGGGGTTTGCGTCCTCAGGGCCATTATTTAAAAATGTTATTGAAGTATCGATTTACAATGTTGTGCTAATTTCTGCTGTACAGCAAATTGACTCAGTTATGCATACGTATACATTCTTTTTCATATTCTTTCCATTATGGTTTACCACGGGATATTGAATATAGTTCCCTGTGCTGTACAGTAGGACCTTGTTGTTTATCCATCCTGTATATACTAGTTTGCATCTGCTAATCCCAAACTCACAATCCACCCCTCCCCTGACTTGGCAACCACAAGTCTGTTCTCTATGTCTGTGAGTCTGTTTCGTAGATAAGTTCATTTGTGTCATATTTTAGATTCCACATATAAGTGATATCGTATGGTATTTGTCTTTGTCTGACTTACTTCACTTAATACAATAGTCCCTAGGTCCATCCATGTTGCTGCCAATGGAACTATTTCATTCTTTTTTATGGCTGAGTAGTATTCCTCAGGGACATTTTGACTTCTAGGTGAGTGCCTGGATTGGGGAAGCACCAGGAAAGTCTCTCCAGTTCTTCCAACACCTTGGCCATGTATTAACTCAGGCCTAAAATTTCATAATTAGAGTCATTCTTGTCCTTTGATCATAGTTAAAATTCAAATCACTCTACAAATGGAGGACAGATGGGTGAGTGAAGTCATTAATGCCCTTCTAGTCTTAATCCAGGTCCTGCAGGTTCTGCCTCTTTATATGAAGTTCTCCAGATTCCTTAGTCATCATGGTCTTCCCACTTCTCAGTTCCTACAGGGTCTACCTTTGTGCACGAAGCGCCCTAGTGACTACCGCTATACCATTTGGGGCTGTTTCCTGGTCCAGTGATTCTTAAGTCAGGGCAAGTTTGTCCTCCAGGGGATATTTGGCAATGTCAGGAGACATTTCTGATTGTTATAACCCAGGAGAGTGATAATAACATCTAGTGGGTAAATGATGCTGGGGATGCTGCTAAACATCGTACAATACCCAGGATGGCCCCTACAGCTATGAGTTACCCAGCCCAGTATGTCAACAGTACCGAGGTCCAGAGGCCCTGCTGCAGTCAACGGATGTAAGTATTAAGCCTTATCAGGTATCTACAGTGCAGTGTGAACGACTTTAAGAGATTCTCCTCGACAGCTGTTTGAGTGGGTGGAACCTGGACTATCTGCATGCCGGTGGAGGTGGAGGGTGGTGAGAGTGGGTGGAGAGAATTCAAAATTGAAAGTCCAGAGGAAATTTCACCTTCTCTGGGGTTGTTGCTGAAGAATTTGATAATTTAGTTTTTTCTTCTAGTGTAGTTAGTTAGCTAATCAGAGTATATATCAAAATCCCCTGGGGAGCTTTTTCAAAATAAAGATGCTTAGGCCTCATCCTTGAATTATGTTTAGAGTTGGATCTGGATATGTGTTTTTAAGGACTCCTAGGGATATGCACTCCTTGTTTCAAGCCAGTGTGCTAAAGACCATTAGCCAGTATGGCCACTGTTCTAGACTTTCTTTCCCAAACATGGAGGTTCCACTTTGAAAGAACTAACAATTTTCAAGAAGAATTTGAGGGGTTTTTTTGTTTTTGCCGCCCATCAACACTGGAATTGACTCCTTCTTTTAAATTGAGGTATAATTGACATAAAATTGCTTTAGTTTCTGGTGTACAACAGAATGATTTGATATTTGTACACATTGTGAAATGATTACCACAATAAGTCTAGTTACCGTCCATCACCATAAATAGTTACAAAAAATTTTTTTTCTTGTGATGAGGACTTTTATTATTTATTCTCTCAGCAACTTTCAAATGTAATACTGTATTATTAACTGTAATCACCATGTTGTACATTATA
Source organism: Neophocaena asiaeorientalis asiaeorientalis (assembly GCF_003031525.2). Lineage (NCBI taxonomy): Eukaryota > Metazoa > Chordata > Mammalia > Artiodactyla > Phocoenidae > Neophocaena > Neophocaena asiaeorientalis. The sequence continues at coordinate 2,814,449 of NW_020173691.1, forward strand.
TCCCTGTGACTTATTTATTTTATAAATGGAGGTTTGTAGCTTTTGTCCCCTTTAGCCCTTCTCACTCACCCCCAAGCCCCCTCTCCTGTGGCAACCGCCAATCTATTCTCTGCATCTATGAGCTTGGTGTTTGTTTTGTTTTTTAGATTCCAAATGACCTAATAATTCCTAATGTATTTTAATGTACTATTAATGAAATGTAAAAGGCTAACTTATAAAATAAGTTTGTTATCATAAAATAACAAAATTTGATAGGGATGAAGTTGTCATTTACAAAATACCAATTTTCATTTATGCATAATGAATGTATGGCTGAAAAGAATATTGAGGGCACGCACAAATTTTTTGAGTTGTATACTAATTTTCAAAGTTGAATTACTAAAATCACAAAATTTTACATCAACAAAAAAATAACTGTGACTTTTTCTGGTTTATGGCTCCTGAAAGTTCAGATAGAAAAGGCCTTTTATGCCTGGGTTTAATCTACTGTCTTGAGAGGTAATAAACCCCCAGGACCACCTCCACTGTTTCTATTACCAGACCCTGGAGCAGAGGTGGTGTTACCTTCTGAATCCCGAAGACTGCACATGTATGGGAGGAAAAGCAGCTACATTGAACTCTTAGTAGATTTTTCTTTATGCAGAGAATCAGAATTTCAAACAACTCACTTACCTTTTAAAAAATGTATTTTTTTAAAAAAATTCCTCACTCATTCTGTCAGTCAACAGCTGTATTTGAGACTACTTGTCCATAATTTTTTATACCATGTGTACTTGAGATGGTGGTATTATAAAAACAGCTTCCTTGGGGAGCTTACAATCTATTAGGGGCACAGAACAAAACACAAACCGTATAAGTATGAAAAACAGAATAAAAGAGAAAATACTTTGGACTCTGTTCAACAAGTCATTAATTTCCTTTTAGTCCCAATTTCCTTGTCTGTATAATAAGGAGGTTGGATTAAACAGCCTTTAAAACCCCTACCAGCCTTCCAATTGTCTAAATCTGTCCTGCTGTAAGTGTGTAATCTGAGTGCCTGTGTCCTCAATGATGGAGCCATAGTCACAAAAGGATGTCATATAAGGGAATATAACCTGCTTCAGGAAGATCACCTCCAAGGTTCACCTGTAGACGTCAACCTCTGTCAGCCCTCTAACCAAATGCCTTGCCCCTGGTGGTTCCTGAGTCAGTCACATCGTGGACAGGATATAGTCTTACAACCTTAGCCCGCCCACTAGTGGGGTTTGGACTTAATTGGTTCTGCTACTTTGGACCTATGGGCTATTGTTTATCCTAAGTACCTGCATACCTACCTAATCCTGGCCTGCCTGCCCAGCCCAGTATTAGCTCAGTCTGCATGTCTTGGCTTGGCTTTTGCTCTGTTTTCTTCCATTTGTTCACTCAGCAAGTATTTATTAGGTATGTGTTCATATCAGGCACTGTCCTTGGCAACTGGATGCAGATGAAAAACAAAAGAAACACAGACCCAGCCTCCAAGAGCCCACAGTCCAGCTCCACCTGGCCCTGGGCTTTGAGCCCTGTCCAAAGCCATCATGCTGACTGGGGTCCTGATACCATTTTAGTCTCTGTCACTCCCTGCTGCTCAGACCCCAAGCTGTCAGCCGGAGTCCTACAATGAAAATGAAAGTCTAGAAACTGATGGCCTGGGCGCTGGCTACCTTGCCTCGCCTGTGAGTTGGCCCTCTGCTGATATGAATACCTGTCCACATCTCATACTTGTCTGCCCTTCTCTTTCTTAGATCCTCTGCACAGCCTCTCCATCTCCACCTGGCTGTCTGAACTGTCTCCTGTCTGGGCTCCGTCTGGTCTTAACTTCCCCCACCAGCTCCCCATGCTGTTCTTGAGGTGCCAGCTTCGGTCAGTTCCACCTGAGGAATGACGGGATGGAAGAATCAAGTCACCCTCATTGTCCTGGTCATAATCGGGAACATTTCTATTCTACATGTTCTTAAAGCATCTTGCTTGAGATGTGTCACACAAAAAAACCAGGAGCCTCTTTAAACACATGGCTGTATGGTTAATATAGCAGTGGAGCGTTCATGGCATTGAAGTGATTAGCTAAGAGAGTTTCTCACCAAACCCTCACATCTAGAGCCATATTTTGCAAAAACTGAGTCATGGAAAGTGTTCTGCCAAGACTCCTCAGTTTTCTCCTTCTCTGCAGTCGTGCCACCAGTGCAAAGGGGGATGCTGGTGACGGCCAAAGCCAGCTTTCCTTGGAAATGTCACTCCCAAACTTCCTGTTCTGTCCCTCTGCATTCCTCTCCCCCACGCTACCCCATCCCGGTAAGAGTTTCACGTGCAGCACATCAGTGCTTCTCTTTGGCCGGGGATGGGACTTCGCTCTGGAACCTGTAAGACTATCTTGCAAGCATATGAGCAAATCCTCCCTCTCCAGCCTCCTCTGTGTCCATCATCCCCTACAGCAAGGAGCAGGAAGGCGATGTAAGCCGGGCCACGAGGTGGACATGTTTACTTGGAGACAGCCGCCCAGCCACCACCCTAACCTACCAAACACACTGTCAGCAAAAGGTCAGGCTCAGTTTTCTCTGCGAAAGGAGACTTCGAAACTGCTGCTTCCCCAGCCCGAGGAATTCCCAAGGAAAGTTGCAATGGAAGTTGTTGAGATCGATGCAGTGGGCTATCAGTAACATTTTAAAGACATTGAGCGTGTTGTCACCTACTCTCCTCTCGTGTCTGGCAACCCCCAATGGTCCTACCCTCTCTCAGATGGGTAGAAGTCCAAGTCATGGGCTGATAACCCATGTTTCCTTCTTCACGGCTGAACGTTATTCCAAAGACACAAGGAGCTTTTAGAGTCTTTACATAACCACCTCCCTCAAACTCCCAAGGTACATTCTAAATTCCAAGTCATCCCTAGGCATCCCAGAGAGTGAGGAAAGCAAGCTGTAACTGTAGCCAAATAGCCCTTAGTTAATCATGCCTCTTTCTCCCTCATAGACAAATGAGATAAACTTCACTTGCCTATTACACATCAATTAGAAGTGCTTTGAGATCACAGATCGGTGGGAACTAACACTTCCTGAGCCCTCCCAGGGGCTGGGGCTTCAGTTGGCACTTGACACAGGCCAGGCACTTTGCCTACATGACCCGCTAATCCTCATGCCTGCCTTGTGAATTAGATATCACCCCCAATTTTCAAATGAGGAAACTGCATTTCAAAAAGCCAAAGAATTTACTCTGGCTTCCTCAACCGGTAAACTGAGCTGCAATTCTAACCCAGAATCTTGTGACTTCAAAGGCTAATAGCTAAAATAGTTTAATTCCCTCTAAAATCTGGATATGTACATGTGTAGATTCATTTATTCAATACGTAAATCTTGAGCACCTACTATGTGTCAGATGTTTGTGATAAATTAATGACCAAATTAAACAAAATTTCTGAGCCTCATAGAGTTTACACTCCAGTGAGGGGACTACAGAGAGAAGATATTTCATAGTTCTTTTTGCCTGAAATTCCAAAATGGGTATTGCTATAGAAAACACAAATAGACACTATGAAAAATGCTGCATGAAGAATTCCATATCCCTAAATGGAGCTGAATTGATTACAACGATCAAAGCCAGGAAATAGTACTGTTAAGAAACCGTATAAGTAATGAATTTTCATTTCTGAAGGCATTTGTTGAAATTCACATCACTCAGCTTTGGAAAGCTGTGCATACCTAAAAACTGATTAAAAGGATTAGGTGTCTGTCTGTTGATTTTTTTTTTTTTTTTTGCAATAACATTCAAAGTTGTACATGTCTATACCCATTTCACAGATAAAGAAACTAGCTCTCCAGGGGATGAATTGCTCACAGCCATTCAAAGGTAATTCCTATAATGGCAAAATGCTGTCCTGAGTGGAAAATAAAACAACCGATTTAATAGCAAAAGTGTGAGGAGTGTAATAAATGGGACAGGACATACTTTTAACCTTCTAGGCTTCAAGCAATAGGGGTCAGCATCAGTGGTGTCTATGTGAAGATCCTATAAAAGTCAGACTTGCCCTCTGAAAGCTGTGACTCCCCCAGTAGAAAGGACACTTCTTTTTTTTGTTAAATTGAAGTACAGTTGATTCACAATATCGTATTAACTTCAGGTGTACAGCATAGTGATTCAATGTTTTTATAGATTATACTCTATTTAGGACCCTTCTGATGATAGGATTCCTAGAAGATGGGTCACCTAGTGTTTCTCCACCGCTCAGCATAGAGAAGACAGATGACTCAGCACACTGATTACGAAGTTGTGGTTACACGTGTGGGTGAGAGGAAGAACTGATCCCGTTGCCTGGACCACGTAGCTTTACTTTAGCAGGGTTCCAGAAGTGTTAGGTGAATGTCTTGATGATCACTTCACTTTGAGATGTTGAGATGAATGTTTATAGACAAGTGGTACCAAGAGAGATTCAAATCCTGACTCTGCCACTTACGAGCTGTGTGATTTTGGATAAATGACTTAATATCTGTGTGTCTCAGCTTCCCCATCTGTAAAGGAGGAATAACAATGGTACCTATTTCACAGGGTCATTTCAGCGTTGACTGAGTTAATACATGGAAAGCATTGAGTTGATTCATGTCTGGCTCTTGGGTCAACACTCCATCATGAGACATGTTATTATTATTTAGGATGGTGTGTCTACATAGACTGATGGCCTAACATTCTGAAACAGCCCATTTGCTTTAACAGCATTTGAGATTTCTTTTCTTCAACGATGGTTAAAGCCAGGTTGAAACAACTTCCTGCCACGTGTGAAAGATCATGACATGGCTGACAAAGCTTCTTGGTGTCTCAACAAAAAAATCTGAAGCAAACGACCACACAGTCCATCAGGCTGCCAAGCACACCGTCATCCACTTAAATGATTGAATATTGAATTTACCTTGGCCAGTTTGGTTGCCCTGTCTAGACTTGATCTAAGAGTGGCTGGAGACCAACATGGTGCAGACCCACAAGTGATGATGCTTCAAATGGAGCAAAAGAACTAAATATTAATGAGAGGAACTCAATACCAACATGAAAACAACTGGTAAAAAACCCTTTTCTATTAATATGTGCGGCTAAGCTTAACGTCAGAATTTGAGTTAAGAAAGAACATTACACCAGATGGTAATGATCCAGAGTTTCCGTTTGAGAGGAAATCAATGATACAAAATATTTAATTCCTCAAGGGAGATGGTAATCTCTGGCAGCCTTCTGAGTGACTTGTCAAAATGGAACACAAACCAAAAGATGAATCCAGTGAGACTTCATAGTTGTTACAAATGGGGAAAGTTACAAATTGTGAGGCTGGCTGGTGCTTCTTACATGTACTTGGGCAGGAGTGTGGGTTTCTTCAGGGTAAAGAAGGAAATTGATTGCTGTTGTTGAAGGAGTATCTGTTTCTTTCATGTCACAGTCTGGGTTCCAATTACTGACCTTGATGTTCCCCTGCCACAAAGAGGAAAAATAAATCTCTTGAGCACCTTCACCCTGGGCATTTAGCTGTTGAACAAAATCTTTACTTGGCCCTGAGAAAGAGCTGCTCTTTCCAGATAGAAATCCATGTGGGCAGTCAGTTGACCAAGATGTTTTCTTGTAGCCTTAAAATAAAATATGTACATGTGGCTGTCCCGCTGCCTCCACAGGGGAAAGGAAAGCAAATTTTCCCTCCTCAGACCACCAATGAAGGAGTCTCTCCAAGAGGTTTTGCTACTCAGTATCTTATTGGAAGACTGCTGAAGTGGACTAAATGTCCAGGGGTAGAATGGAATAGACAATAAAAGGTTATGTACCTTCTACTGTGTAAATTAAAAAAATTCAAAAATTAACCTCTTAATTTCAGCAGAACAAATACTTTTCTTATGCATCAGAATATTTCAAATCAAAATATTTTGGAGCCTGCATTGTCTGTAAAATATCCTCAGCTAGCATCTCTAATTTACTAAGAGAAAGCCTAGTTTTAAGATGTGTGTAGGGCTTCCCTGGTGGCGCAGTGGTTGAGAGTCCACCTGCCGATGCAGGGGGCATGGGTTCGTGCCCCGGTCCGGGAAGATCTCACACGCTGCGGAGCGGCTGGGCCCGTGAGCCATGGCCGCTGAGCCTGAAAAAGAAAAATGTGTGTAAAACTTCCTAAATTTCTTTCTTTTCCCCTTTTTTTTTTTTTTTTTGCTCTATGTTTACCCACAGTTTACTTGAAGTCTAAAGAAATTTAAATATTCCTTGTGGGCTTTGGATCCATTTAATCAACAGACATCTACAGATTTTATTACTTTCCTGATGATACTATTTGACTATAGTTTTTTTTTTAAATAATGGGAGGCTGGGTATAAAAATTACTATGTTTACTACTATTACTAATACTACTAGTAGGAAAAGCTTCTTTTTTTCAGCCAAATATATTTTCCAGGAGTAAAATTTTCACCCTAAAAGTCAACTGCATATTATCTTGAGTGGTATGATCCTATCATAAGACATGAATGGAGTTTATTGCTATCAGCAGTAAATGGAACTGGGAGAAGAATGGCAGAACTAGGGCTGGGAAAACCACCTAAGATAGCAGGAGTATAAAAACGGATCGTGGAGCAAAAGGACACAAAGAGTAGGAGTAAAGGAAGTTGCAAGATGCACAGGTGTTGGAGAGCTCCTAATACAAGGTCTGCCCCTGCTCCAAGTACTTCCTACAATGCAGAGATGGGGATATGTACCAGCATAGATACATATTCTGAACCTGACTCTGAAGACCCAGGGGCTGAGCATGGCTGAAGTAAGGCATAGAGTGATCAGCACAATCTCAAGCTGATTCCCTTTGTTATACAGCAGAAACGAACACACCATTGTAAACCAATTATACTCCAATAAAGATGTTAAAAAAAAAAGGTACCGAAAAAAAATTAATTAAAGAAAAATCCAGTTAGTCGTTATTTTTGGCATTGAGCTTAAAAAGCATAACTACATGTTTCTCTTTTTAAACTTTTGTTCTTTTAAATAAATTATTTTAAAGTATGCTAAAAAAAAAAAAAAAAGAAGTATCTGCTTGTCACCAGGACAGCGGGTCAAGTGCGTTGGTTTGGCCAAATAACCAGTTAATTTGGTATAAAAATGTCAAATTTGTTGTTTGAAATTCATAAATCAATCCATTCATAACACACCATTGTAAAGCAATTATACTCCAATAAAGATGTTAAAAGATAAATTAATTATTTAAAAACTCAATCCATTCAAAGTGAAGGAAATGATAGTCTGTATAAACGGTTATAAACAGGTTTTAAGTCCAGTAATCTCGATAAAAGAACTGTAAAATTTATTTGAAAAGCAATAAAGCATATACAAATGTCAGATATTATTACGATGCCATAATTTTCCTGTACTTCCATTATTGGACTAATTTATGTTAGTATCACATTTCCAGTTTGGGCATGAAAGCCTAAATTACTATATTCTAGAAAATGCACATTTTGGTACCCACACTGATATATTTATTTTGGCATACAAATAAAAGTGTATTAATTGCCCTTGTTGATAGTCATGGATTTCTTAGGACCTTTTATCTGTAACTAAATTCATTGGCCTTGAATTCATTCTGACATTTTACTTATTCACTAGTTAATTTCTTAAAAGCAACTTCAACTTTAAAATGTCACTAAGAGCACGCACTGAGTTATTCAATCCCATATAATAATTTCATACAATATTCATATCAACCTAAAATTTCTCTGAGATCTTATCAATGTGTCTAACATATTTTTATATTCAGAAAATAACGTTAGAATTCTGACAACTGTGAGTAACATCCTTTGCTTGATAAATATGCACATTTTCCAAACACCTTATTTTTTCATATAGTCTAAGACTACCTGAAACCAGTTTTTAAGAATCAACTGAGAAATCAGTAAAGAAGTCTAGTTCCTATTGTGCGTAGTACTATACTGTGGGAAGTATAAAGACGTGGTAAAACTGCACTCTGGGGCTTCCCTGGTGGCGCAGTGGTTGAGAGTCCGCCTGCCGATGCAGGGGACGCAGGTTCGTGCACCGGTCCGGGAAGATCCCACATGCCGCGGAGCGGCTGGGCCCGTGAGCCATGGCCGCTGAGCCTGCGCGTCCGGAGCCTGTGCTCCGCAATGGGAGAGGCCACAGCAGTGAGAGGCCCGCATACCGCAAAAAAAAAAGAAAAAAAAAAACAACTACACTCTGTTGATGCTCTGTTCATATCCCCATGGAACACTTTACTGCAACCACTGAACATAGGGAAACAATTGAAAACAAACAAACAAGCAAAAAATACTAACTGGCACTAGACCATATAATATAATACGTATCTGTCTTGGTTTGGGCTTCGCAGATGAGGATATGTATGAAAGTGAAAGTGATTTGGGGAGTGGGGAGGTAGGACCTGAAGGGAAGTCCCATAGAGGGTAACTTTGGCTCAGTCTTATAGGGAGCTTTGAAGAGAGTGTACAGGTCAGGGGCAGGGGAGCTGGGGTGTTTATACCTCCCACTCATCAGCCTTAGATTATGGGGCACCCTTGCTGGGAGGTGATAGGAAGAGGGGACTTATAAGTTCCCAGTCCTTTCCTGCTATCTTTCTGGCAGGCAAAGCACGTTATAGCTGCTTGGGAGCAGCCTTCCAACAGAGCAGGTGTTGGCTTTTGGAAGTGGTAGCATATCAGTGTGCCATCACTGTGAAGAGTATGCCTGGCAATGGCCAAGTGTGCTAATGGGCTATGAGTGGAGCACTGACAGCATCTTACCCCCTCTACTGTGGTAACACTGAGCTGCATGGGATTAATTACCAAATTAATTGTGTGGGCAATGATTGCTGTAATAGATCAGAGAAAAAAGAGATCCTCTGGTCACAGAAGCACTGGTTTGGTTCCCTTTATATAAATTTTATAGGGACAGGCCTGCCCCAGTTCCTTGTCACCTGTGACTGGGTAAGCTCCTCTACTGGGATTCTGTATTAGGAAATCACTTGCCCAGAGATAGAAAGCATGCTCTACAATAATACATTATCAGTAAAAAGATGATATTTTGATCTCCATCTATGTTACTCCTTGTATATATCTTAATTAGTTCAGGACTCAGGTGGGGAAATGAGGTGTTATTTATTGGCCCTCCTCAAGCCTCAAAAAATAATAATAATTAACCTTTACCAGATACTAACTATGTGCCAGGAACAATTCTAAGCACTTTGCAGAAATGGTCTTATTGCATCTGTTCAACAGTCTAATGACATAGGCCCTGTTCACACTTTTCAGTTATGAAAGCTGAGGCACAGAGAGGTTCATTAGCTTGCCCAAGGGCCCACAGCTATAAGGAATGAGTCCAGGATTTGAACACAAAGACAATCTAGTTACATAGACTTTGTAAGTCTATGCCCTTAACTACTAGGTTAAAAACAACTGAACTGAGAGCTAGAGGAATTGTCAAGGGATATTTGTAGCAAGAGGATGGTAACCCTATCAAAGAAGCCACAGGATAGACGTAGCAAGTGATGTTACGGAGAATCAGAAGGTACAGGCTCAGTGAGAGTTGAGGTGGGCTGAGACAGCGATTGAGAGCCACTGGGTCTTAACCCAGCCGAAAGAGCAAACCAGAAGTTTGTCAGCCACAGCTCAGTAGACACTAGTATAAAGAGACCCATAGACCTTACCAGATCAGAAACCCTTCACTTGGGAAATCTGAGAGGTGAGTTACAAAGACAATCAAAAGAGGCCAGCTTCCCGTCTTCCAATGCCATAAGATCACATAAGGACTCACCAACCCCAATAAACTCAGATTTCACTTTGGTTATTTTACCATACATTTTAGGTGTAATCATTTAGCTTATGTTGGATTTGCAGGGCTTTTTAAATCTGTGGATTAACGTTTTCCATCAGTTTTGCAAAATTCTCAGCCATTGTCTCTTCAAATAATGATTTTTTTTTTTTTTTAACTCCCATCCTCTCTCTCTTCCTTTGGGACTCCAGTTAAGTGTTCTAAGCTCTCCACATAAATATTACTGTTTCTTGGTAAGAGTTCATTACTAATTATTTTTGTTATTATAATATTGGAAAGGTTTTTCTTCCATGATAGCTTCTAGAGGGTTTTGCTGGTATATCTGAAAGTTGTTGGTCATTATGTTAATTTTGTACCCTGCCAGCTTACTGAATTCTCTCATTGTTTGCCGTAGTTTTTCATCTGATTTTCCTAGGTCTACATATAATCTGGAAAAGGTAATAATTATACCTCTTCCTTTCCAATTTCATACTTCTGATTTCCCCCCTTTTTCTAATTGAATTGGCCAGTACCTATGTACAGTATTAAATAATAATAATGGACATCCTTGTCTTGTTTCTGATTTTAATGGAAGTAATCTCAGCTTTTGAACTGAGATATCTTTTTAAATTATTTTAAGGAAGTATCTGTCTTCTCCTAGTGAGTTATTTTTTTTTTTAATCAAGAATAGTTGTTGAATTTGTCAGAGGCTTTTTCTAGCACCTATGGAGAGGATCAATAATTTCTCTTCCTAACAACTATTAATTTGATGAATTATATTAATAGATTTCCTAATCCTGAACCATTCTTGCCTTCCTGAACTAAACCTTACTTGGCCATGATATTAGTAATTTTTTTTTTTTTTTGTGGTAAGTGGGCCTCTCACTGTTGTGGCCTCTCCCATTGCAGAGCACAGGCTCCGGACGCGCAGGCTCAGCGGCCATGGCTCACGGGCCCAGCCGCTCCGCGGCATGTGGGATCTTCCTGGACCGGGGCACGAACCCATGTCCCCTGCATCGGCAGGCGGACTCTCAACCACTGCGCCACCAGGGAAGCCCTATATTAGTAATTTAATATTCTTCCAGATTCTATTCTCAAACATTTTATTTAAGATTACTGCATTGAAATTTATAGATGGGATTCATCTTTAGTTATACTTGTTTCGTAGAGAGAATGTGGAGATTTCATTTTTTTCCAAGGCTATAGATCTGTTAAAAGCCATTGGAATTATCTGCTCTTTAATGGTTTTATCAAATTCACCTGTAACACTATCTGGTCCTGTTGCTTTTGTGAGGGAGTAGCTCTTTGACAATTTTCTCTATTTCTTCTACAAAAATCAGATTGTTTAGATTTTCTAACTCTTCTGGAATCATTTATGGTAAATTTGGAAAATTTCTAGAAAGTTATTCATTTTTATCTAGGTTTCCAAATTCATTTGCATATACCTCAGTCATCTTTAATGGTTTTTTTAATGTGGTTATTTCTCCTTTATCATTTAAAATTTTGTGTATCTGTGCTGTCTCCACATGTTTCTTAAAAGTTCCTTGGAATTTTTTTTTTGGTGGGGGCAGAATTAACTTTTCAAGGTTGAATGTTATGTGCTAAATTTTCTTGGAATATGGAATTCTTAACCAATGCCCAAGTACAAAGCCAGGTATAAATAACAACTTAGTTTATAATAAAAGTGACATTTAAATCACTGGGAAAATTTTGTCAAATTACGTTGGGTAAAATAACTACTGATATATTTGAAAAAAGTCTTCATGTCTAACACCACACACTGGAATAAACTCCAGATGAATTTAAAGTTATTCTTAAAATGCATGTCAGAAGAAAACATTGTAGAATATTTCTCCAACTTTGGGATGACGAAATAATTTCTAAACAAGTCCAAAAAAGCCACAAAGGAAAACAGTGGGAGATTGGTCCAATTAAAAATTTTAATACAGCAAAAGATACCACATGTAAAATTGTTACATGACAGGGAGAAAACGTTGCTATACGTTTAAAGGACTAATAATATCTAATGTATATTGAATCCTACAAATTAATAAGGAAGTGCCAAATAGTCTATTTAAAAAGAGGCAAAAGATATTTTTAAAAGTTACAGAAGAGAAATTATAAATAATAAAATATATTGAAGTTTGCTGTCATCTGAAACATACAAATTAAAATAATAGTGTGACAATTTTTGCCTATCAGATTATTAAAAATTATTGTAAAATAATTGAAAGTATCAAATGTTTGACCAGGAACTGGTGCATAAGCAGTTAAAATAAACTATAAAATAGTTATAGGTTATAATAAATAAACTATAAACTATAGTTTATAATAATAAACTATAAAATATAGGGTGGAGTGAATCTGAAAGAACAATTTTAAAAAATGCATATACCCTTTGATTCAGCAATTTCCCCATCCTAAAAATATACTTAGATATATTCACAAAGATGTTCACTGTTGGTTAAGGATGTTGTGATACAATATATATTGTATCTATAATATGAAATACCAGCAGTCATTAGAAGGAGGTAGAGAGAACTACGTGCAGTGAAGTACAAAGCTCTACAAGACCTACTGTTAGGTGAAAAAGCAAGGTGAAGAATGGTCTGTCTATATATTATGATCACATGTGTGTAAAACAAACAACAAGCAAGACCATGTTTCTGTAGTGTGTAATATGTGTGTGTGTGTGTGTGTGTGTGTATATATATATATATATATATATATATATGTATTTTTTTAA
>NW_020173691.1:2827209-2842991 GCF_003031525.2 Neophocaena asiaeorientalis asiaeorientalis
TATATATATATATATATATATATATATATGCATTTTTTTAAAAGACCAGAAAGATGTTCACCAAAATGTTGATATTTTCCCCTCTAGGTAAATGAATCAGATTGGGAAGAATGAAGATATTCACATTTCCATCCATTTATTTTTTGTATTTTATATTATTTGAATCATTTACCATAAGAATGTATTTAAATATTAGTAGCATAATTTTTAAAGGCAGTAAATATTGTTTTCAAAATAGGTGGTATGGAGTATGGACCTGCCTATTTGTATATGGGGGCAAATATAGAGGGCGGGTGTGATGAAGAACAATTATCTATGACCTATTTGCAGTCAGTCAGGAGACACTTCCACATTTCGGTGAAATACTTTGTAGTACAGAACAGATCATTCAGTAAGAAACAAATATTTAAATCCTTTCTCTCTGTCTCTTTTCCACACACATATACCCGCAAATTCACATATTAATTTATTCCCTAGGTGTTTGTTGAGTACGGACCTACTTCTTTTTTTTTTTTTGCGGTACGTGGGCCTCTCACTGCTGTGGCCTCTCCCGCCGCGGCGCACATGCTCCGGACGCGCAGGACCAGCAGCCATGGCCCACGGGCCCAGCCGCTCCGCAGCACGTGGGATCCTCCCGGACCGGGGCACAAACCCATGTCTCCTGCATCGGCAGGCAGACTCTCAACCACTGCGCCACCAGGGAAGCCCCGGACCTACTTCTAATTCTGTTTTAAGTGTGATGACACTTTCTCATCACCCTGTACAGGTAAAAATATGCATTTTTCTCATACTTTCTGGGTCACTATGCCAGCTTGTAGGACAGCATTGGTCTGCTGCTGTCAGTAAGGATGGATGACTTCAGGCAATTTCAGGCAAGCAGTTATTCCCCACCCCACACCCACCTTAGGCTCCAACTGCTTAGATGGAGCTGAAGGAAGCAAGGTTGGGGCAAGGGAAAGGTTAGGGGGTATCTATTCAGAGGTGCGTGTAGTTGTAATATTGTGATTTATAATAAGAAATGTATCTTTGGTCTTTGTCTCCAATTTTGGCACAGAGCTCCTAAAACCCTTGGAATATCCTAAGTGATGGGAGTGCAACAATGTCTTTTATTATGTTAATGAGGTGACGCTGGGACTGTACCTAAGGATGGGAGCTGATTGCCAGCAGAACCAACCACATGATTAGAGGGTTGGAACTTTCAGTCCCATTCCCTAACCTCCAGGGAGGTGGTGGGGCTGGAAGTTAAATCAATCACCAATTACCAATGATTTAATCTATCATGCCTATGTAATGAAGGTTCCATAAAACCCCAAAAGGACAGGTTTGGAGAGCTTCTGGGTTAGTGAACATGTGGAAATTTGGGGACAGTGGCAAAGGGAAGGGCATGGAAGCTCCACATCCTTTCCCCATGCCTTGCCCTATGCATCTCTTCCATCTAGCTGTACCTGAGTTATATCCTTTTATAATAAACTGGTGGTCCAGTAAGTAAAATATTTCTCTGAGTTCTGTGCCACTGTAGCAAATTAATGGAACCCAAGGAGGGGTGTCATAGAACCTCCAATCTATAGCACATGGATCTGAACACAGGTGATACCCAGGACTTAACGACTAGCATCTGAACTGGGAGTTGGGGGGAAGTCTTGTAGGACTGAACCCTTAAACTGTGGGATCTGACACTATCTCCAGAATTGAGTTGAACTCTAGGACAACCAGCTGGTGTCTGAGCATTGCTTGGTGGAAACGCCTTCACACACTGGAATAGGGGGTGCAGTATTATAGTAGTATAGCCACCCCATTTTAGCTGTAGAAAAGAACTAGACAGATAAATGTTCATGCATTTCTTTTTTTGTAGATGGTAGGTAGTAGATTATCACAAGAAGGAAATGGGACATGGGACCAACAGAATCATCCCAAAGTGTTGTCCACAGGTGTGTTTGTAGCCTCTATAGAGAGGGCAGTGGAGCTGACACTAAAAAATGAGGCAAAGATAGAGTGACTCAAGAAAAACAGGATCTGGGAAAACACCAGAGAAGGTGGGTCAGTTGTCCCTACTCAAAGGAAAGAGACTAGTTTAAGGAAAATCTGGGCATGGGATCCAGAGAAAAGAATAAAGCAACTTAAGGTTCAGGGGTCAGAGTGAGACAAAGGTTTCTCAAGTTTTACACACTGAAAAAGATGATAATGTGCTCTAGTATCTTTCTCATTTGTAACTGCAAATAAAAGCAGTAATAATGCATAAACTCTGTAAAATATAGGAATTATCCAAGTTTTTAAAAAATATTTTGTCTCATTTTTGCTAGTCCACCAAGCATGTTGGTAGGTGGCCTACTGGGTCATCTGTATGAATGAGCTTCCACTCTGAGGCTTGAACCGGGTACCAGCCTAAGAAAATTCCTATCCTCAGGAACAAGAGGACAGAGAGTCGACCTAAGTGGCCTGAGCTCAAAACAAGAGAACTTATTCTCATAGGGCAACAAAACAACATGGGACACCTAAAGTGGGGCTGGGATGGGTATGGGGGTGAGATGGAAGAATGGTCATGACAAGTTGAGAACGGTTGGTGAGGATTATCTCACAAGTGGAAATACGAGGTGGCAATGGTGCAAGGGAAACTCTCTGGTGCTGTGTGAAAGGTGCATTCGATTGCCTCCTTCTAATTGTGAAAGAGGTTGAATGTCATCTCTAGGGGTGTCACAGGTGTCTTCTGGTTCTAAAATCTGTGCTTCACATCTCCATCACTCACATTTAATTGCTTTTTCTGCAGGTCTTCAGGCTTGGAGAGCAATAATCATATAAGCAAAAGGAAACACAAGCTCAAGAAGCAACTTCCCTGTGTTAATAAGCCCAAGGTCATCCTTTTACCACGCAACTTTCCAGCAATTGCTGCCTTACCCTCAGGGCCTCTGCCCAGCATGAATTGGGGTCACTGGACTGGCTGACCCTCACATAATGTAACACATACTGTGGCCTTGACTGCCACTTTCTCATGCCTATACATCCCACTGATCAGATGTGGACTCTCAAAATTGTTTCCAACGTACCGGGTTCTCAGTTTTCTGACCCCTACCTTGTCCCTCTTTTTTTTTTTTCAGAATTTTTTCTTTTTCTTTGTCCCTCCCTTTTGATTAACAGTCCATCTTTTCAGATGACAGCATCCTGGGAAGTAGTAGCCTTTTAGTGCTTATAACTTGACTCTAGGCTTGAAAGCCATTGAAATCAAATTAAAACACACCTTTATGATGGTGAATTCATTAATGTCAGTAATCAAACTCACTCTTCGCTTGTATTTGTAACTTCAAAAAATTATTCTCAGGGCTTTTCAATTCATTACTGGCACACAATGTTGTGTGTTTTGATTGGCTCAATCTGAGGGCTTTCAGCTCTGAAGCAAATTCTCTGCATTGAGACAGTCTCATTTGCTAACCACAAAAATATTATTCCATTCATAAGTTGGTTGTATGTCTGCACATGTGCCTTACTTTTGTACAATGGCCATATATTGCTTGAACTACAGGGAGGGAAACCATTCTACTCTTCATTCAGCTACATTGCATAAGAAAAAGAAGATTCTATTAATACTGTATCTCGAAGGTCAAAATTTCAGGGTAGTCCTTATCAGAGATGTATTTGCAAAATAACCTGCCACTGGCACTCTGACTAGAGACAGAATAAATTAAACCAATTCTAAGGTAGGGTGGCAAAAACTGTAGTTGGATTAACAGAAGTATTTCCATTCACTGATTGTGTATTCTTTAGAAGAGGTTTGGTATTTTCCTGTGGTATTGCATGTGCAAATGTAACAAGCTGCTCTCTGCCTCCACCTTGATTTGATTTGTTTTTCCATATATGTGCCCGATAGTCTCAAAGAAGTTATAATACATCCATGTGAAATCAACCATATCATAATGGGCCCAAGTGATGGATGGTAAAGTGAGCCTGACCAGGGAAATCTGGATTAGAAACATAATAAGACATACTATATAGGATAACTTTGAAGTCCAAAAGCTATAGATGGGCCCTTCTGTGGACATACAAACAGTGAACATCTTAATTTATATTTTAGTTTATTTAGGGAATGCAGATGATTGAGTTATTTATACCCTTCAGTTCATAGCACATAATCATCAGTGATCTGTGCAAAGCCTTTTCCCTTTATGTTTTATTTCTTTCATTCAATAAATATTTATGAAGTACACGCTGTGTGCCAGGTACTATTCTAGGCAGTAGAGCTACAACAATGAACAAATCAAAGATCCTTGCTCTTGTGGTATTACCCTCTAGCAGGGTTAGACAGACAATAAATAATAAAATAAATAAATAAATTATACAGTATGATAGAAAGTGATGCATGCTATGGAAAGCTTGATAAAATACTTCCCAAATAAGATGCAAACCAATGCAAATTCTGAGATCAGAGTGCTGGAGAGCCAGGAAACCTACCTTTCAGCCAGAACCACAGAATTGGCTACATAAAAAAGTGCTTCATTCCTCAAACTTAGGGCAGAAGTACATAACAGAGAACAAGTGAAGACAAAGGTAGAAACTTGGAAAAACATGTTCTATTTCAGCAATTCTTAGAGTTCCAAAATATTTTAACAGTGTCCCCAACCCAACTCTTGGACAATCTTAGAAGGGCATTGCTTAATCACTGACTACAGTTACTCTTGGATAATCTTAGAAGGGCATTGCTTAATCATTATAATTACTGTCTTTTATACCATAATGCAATTTTTTTCTGCTCAAATGAAAGCCAGACAGCTTTAACCAGATCTTAAGCTTAAATTCTAGACCACTCTTCCAAACATGAAAAAGGCCCATTTCAACTATTGTTAAATGCAAAGTTGACAGAAATGCAGAATGGAAAGCCTTTTTTTCATGGCCTCTACTCCATAATAAGGTGTGCCCCATGTTCCCAGTGTGCCTAGTAACCAACATTCATTCAATGGTCCTGTCTTATCTCTCTCCCCCACTAGCTGTGAAACCCTTGAAAGCAGGAACTGTTTTATTTATTTTTGATGAACCGGAATCTAGCTCAGTGCCGGCATATAATAATCAATTTTAAAATATTTAAAGAATGAATAAATGAATGTTCTGTAATGGTGCTGGACTCATATTCATAGTGACGAGTTATATAAGCAAAGGGGTTGCTTAAGAGTTGGACTTTCTTGTTAAAAATAGAAATATACAAATAATTTATCTGACCTCTGAATATCAGATCTTTAAATCTTTGGTTTTTAAACGTGATTTTTTTCATAGTATGCTCTCTGGAGTCCATGCCTGTCTTGTCTTTCCTGCTCAACTATAAACAGGAAAGAGCTTCATCCTCAATGTCTAACCCTACCTAGTTACTGACTCAATGTGGCTAATACTGGTGTCTCATTTTCATCAGTGTGTGTTTGTGTGTTGAGGTGGGATGAAATGGAAGTGAGGTGAGGGCGTAAAGGGAAGATGTGAAATTAGTCTGGCTGTATCGGATGTGACTGGGGTGAACTAAGGCTATCTGTCCACCAAGATATCGTCTGCCCACCAAGATACCGTCTGCCCGGTTCATACGGCTGAACTTCTGCTCAGAGACTATAGGAGATGCCATGGTATGCCATCCACACCCTCCCTTCAGGAACTGCCCTCAACCAAAAGGAACTGCCTTGCCCAATATTACAACCCTTCTTCGGGGCTGTCCATATCCAAGGGCTGATCAATGTGGGAGCGAAAGATTTAGCCCCTTGCCTCATTTGCGACATCTTTGAATGGCCATTCAAGATTCAGAGCTCCCTGTGAGATTGGATGAGACCTTTATTTCAATGGTATTACAACTTCATTTCTCCTTCTGATGAATCCTGCTTCCCTCACATCCTTACAGGTGTTGTTCCCAAGATAATTCCCCAAAACACTTCCTGCATGCAAATATCCACCTCCATTTGTTTTCTTGAAAAGTTGTTCCATGAAAGAGCACGACCGACACTCCAGAATCCCATGGGTGTCAAGAGCTTGCCTCAAAATTTGGCTAGCTCAGCTGATGATCAGAATTCTTGTGAAGACCTTACCTCTCCCCTCCCACAAATACTTACTCACCATACCTTTAGCAGATGGACCAATAGACCATTTGAAAATATAAGATCACCACCTGTAAGGTTTTGAAGATATCATTTGCCTATTAATTCCATCACTGAGCCCCATTTAGTAACAAAACTGGCCAATCAAGCCCTTTGGACACTGTAATTTGATCTGTTGTATACCAGTTAGGGTTTGATTAGCATTCTGGATTAACACAATGTTTTATTCCATCTGACTGCCAGGACTGTCTATTGCTGTTTCTATCAGTCTTTTTAATTTTATTTTTTTCAGATACAATTTCCCATCAGCCTGAAAAGAGCAGTTAGTCCAATTTTATTTATCTATTTTTTTTAAGATTTTTTTTGATGTGGACAATTTTTAAAGCCTTTATTGAATTTGTTACAATAATGCTTCTGTTTTATGTTTTGGTTTTTTGGCCACGAGGCATGTGGGATCTTAGCTCCCTGACCAGGGATTGAACCTGCACCCCCTGCACTGGAAGGCAAAGTCTTAACCACTGGACCATCAGGGAAGTCCCAGTCCCATTTTAAATAGATTCACATAACCCTTCAGAAGAAGGCCTGCTAAAGCCAGGTACTATTGGAAAGGTCAAAGGTGAAGTTTCTTGTCCTTGTTTGAGGCATATCCCCAGACAAGCAAACAGCAACAACCGTGCCATACAGGGGACGATAAAGGTCAAAGGCACAGTGGAGAAAGAGATCACAGCCACTGCAGGGACTCCAAAAAGGCTTAAAGCAAGAAGTGACATTGGAACTAAGTCCCCAAGGATGGATAGGATTTCAATGAGCAGAGATGGAAAGAATGACATTCCAGATTGCAGGGAAGTATAAGCAAAAGAGAGAAGCCTGGGTGTGTACAGGAACAGCTAATGGTTCAGTCCGGTTGGAAGGCAGAATATGTGTTGGAAATCAGTAAGAGAAATGGCAGGAAAAGACAAATTAAGGTTGCAGATTACCTATCAACAGGTTATGAAGAGGACTCTCAACTGAAGTGATCTCAGGAAGGGAATACTGAAATAAAATCAGTTGACTGCTCCATACCGTGTATACAAAAAATTGGGATAAGAGAAAGATGATTGGCAACCTGGAGTCAGAAATGAGCTCCCATCCAAGCACTGAGCAGAGGAAAGTGGTTCTTTACACAACTGCAAGGATATCTTGACCTGAGATGTGTGCCTCTATCGTGGGGCAGATCCCCAGCTACCAATCTCCTATGATCATAAAACTGTTGGTTTTATCTACATGCTCACTGAACAATCTTACCATGTCATTCTTACAATGTTTATTTATTTATTTACTTTTTAAGCATCTTTATTGGAGTAAAATGGCTTTACAATGGTGCTTTATAACAAAGTGAATCAGCTATACATATACATATGTTCCCATATTTCTTCCCTCTTGTGTCTCCCTCTCCCACCCTCCCTATCCCACCCTTCAGGTGGTCACAAAACACCAAGCTGATCTCCCTGTGCTATGCAGCTGCTTCCCACTAGCAATCTATTTTACATTTGGTAGTGTATACATGTCCATACCACTCTCTCACTTCGTCCCAGCTTACCCTTCCCCCTCCCCATGTCCTCAAGTCCATTCTCTAGTAGGTCTGTGTCTTTATTCCCGTTCTGCCCCTGGTTCTTCACAACCAATTTTTTTTTTTTTTTAAGATTCCATATATATGTGTTAGCATACACTATTTGTTTTTCTTGTTCTGACTTACTTCACTCTGTATGAATTCAGAGGCCCGTGTATCGCATAAAAGAATAAGTAAATAAGGTGACCATCTGTGCATGGGGTTATCTCTGGGCTTTCTATCCCATTCCATTGATCTATATTTCTGTTTCGTGCCAATACCAGGCTGTCTTGATTACTGTAGCTTTGTAGTATAGTCTGAAGTCCAGGAGCCTGATTCCTCCAGCTCCGTTTTTCGGTCTCAAGATTGCTTTGGCTTTTGTGTTTCCATACAAATTGTGAAATTTTTTGTTCTAACTGTGAAGCCATCTGGGCCTGGGCTTTTGTTTGTTGGAAGATTTTTCATCACAGTTTCAATTTCAGTGCTTGTGATTGGTCTGGATTTTTTTGTTTGTTTGTTTGTTTGTTTTTGGTATGCGGGCCTCTCACTGTTGTGGCCTCTCCCTTTGTGGAGCACAGGCTACGGAAGTGCAGGCTCAGCGGCCATGGCTCACGGGCCCAGCCGCTCCGCGGCATGCGGGATCTTCCCAGACCAGGGCACGAACCCGTGTACCCTGCATGGGCAGGCAGACTCTCAACCACTGCGCCACCAGGGAAGCCCAGCCTAATTTTTTTTAATGCGATAGGAGGGTTATATGATATAAATCAAAGAAATCTCCCATAAAGTAATCAGAAAAGAGAAAAAGGTGAAAAATAACAGAGAAAAGAAACCTAACGAAGTCACAGGGAGAGAATAAAGTGGTAAAATCTCATGTTTTGTATATTTTACCACATTTTAAAAAATACAAAAAAGAAAATGGGAAAACATCTTCAAATGTCTAAAAGCAAATGGCTGTCAAGATGATATTCTATCATTCAAGAATGAGTGTAGAATAAAGACATATTTTAGTCAGACAAAGTTTTAAAAATTTATGTCCCATGAATTCTGTTTTGTGAAGCTTCTGCAAAGTGGGCTCCAGAAAGACAGGGGAGTATTCTGAGGAACAGAGAGACTAGAAACCATAGAATGAGACTCCAACATATAAAAGTGGAAGGAGGGAAGTCGAAGATGACTTTGAAGGAAATTCTCTGAAGAATACTGCAAAATAAGGCAGATTGGAGCAGGTAAGTAGAGGGTTCCAGGACAGAGGTCTCCAGGAAAAATGTCATTTATAGGTTATTTAATATGTTTGAAAATTTGTAAAGCATTACTGATAGGCCAATAAGAAATAATAAAACATGATGACATTTTGGGCAAATTGGGTACATCATCTCCTTTAATTCTCACAGTAACTCCACCAATCTAAGAGATTTAACTTCAGAACCTGTCTGCATCACCACTAACATATACTTTCCTCTAAAGAACCAGGTGGAAAAATCAGGCCAGATACCTGGAAAACTATGGAAATGAATAGGAAGAGACATTTAAAATCAGGAAGCCAGAAGGTTGTGCAAGGAAAGAAACATAATTATAGTACACAATTTTACTATTGGTAAAATGTTACGTGGTCATAATAACATAAATATAATTGATTTGATAATAAATGGTTATCAAATATAATTGATTTTGATAAGAAGAAAACCTTCTTCAGAGGATAAGGAGTGGGGAAGGTGAAAGTTTGAAGCAATCAGATAATAGATCTGTATCCTCATATGCCATAAAAGGAAGTTAATGTATAATGTCTAACACTGACCAATCAAGAAATAGTGATAAAAGTCCATTACTTAGAAATATGGAAGTAAATATCAGAAGAACCATGTGAGAGATTCAAAGGCCTCTGGGTGGGGGGAGGGGGTCAAGGAAGGGTGGGGAGGGAACTAAGGTTTCTCATTTTAAATGTTTTACACATACTGGACTTTTCATTGTGTACTTTGATTCAAATAGTGAAATTGTTTGCTCCTAGGCTTTATGTCCCTGAGCATGAAGAAGGGCTCAGGCGCAGTCATGATTCTATGCCCCAGGGTGAGGGCAGCTCACGGGGGGAAGGCAGAGCAGGGCAGGTGAGAGGCTAACTTTTCCTCGGAGAGGCCTATGGACTAAAGGGTACACAATTCTTAGAAGGCCAGACTCTCTGGAAAGTAATAACTCTCTGAAAACCTCTTGTGGCTCCTGTCAAAACTAAAGTCATTTTCCTCTTGTAATGCTCTCCTAGCATCTGTATCTGTTTTGTCATAGCACTTGTCACCTTGTGTTATTGCTGTGAATGTGTCTGTCTCCCTTATCAGAATATAATCTCCTCAGTGTCAGGAACCATACCTATCTCATTCATTGTTGTGAACTCAATGCTTACCACCATGCCTAACATATAGGAAATGCCCAATAATTGTCTGTTGAATAAATTAATGCTAATTAAAACTCTAAGAATTCCTCAGGATAGTCTATCCACCAAGAAACACAATTCCTCTATTAAGAGGAACCTAAATCTTTGAAATCATCATTTTGCTTTCCAGTTCATGATGGCAGACTAGCCACACATATTTATTTCCTAAGAACTCACTGAAATAAAATCCTGGAAGTACAGAAAGGAATAAACTCATAACAGGGGAATGAAAGATGTGAAAAGATGGACAGATGACAAATTCATCTAGTTTCTAGAAGATGTAAAAGAGATGAGAGAGGTGAAGAAGGAGGAAAACAGAACTGAGAATATAATGTGTAAGGGTTTCAGAGAGGTGGGAGCCAATCTCGGTGGTAGACAGACCCCTGGGGAGCATCTGGACACAGGGCCAGCCTGTCTGTAAAAATCAGAGAGAGAGAAGTAAAATTGTATACAGAGGAATAAATGGACAGCCAATATTTATAACTAGACAAAACACCACACCACAAAGGAAAGTTCTGGAGTGGGAATTGGCATTTGGGACAGCTGTGGGGTCTATGGCTTAAAAGCTAATTTTTTTCCTGTTTATCCTAAAGTAAAGCCTTCCAGTATTTACACCCTGCTCCACTCTACCCAGAGCTCCAAATCAGAATCCCCACAATATCACAGAAACCATATACCCACTAATCGGCTCTGGCCTTTCTTTCTTAAATAGAAAGGAACAATGGAGATTTTATCTAGTTTTATCTCAGGTTATAGGCTATGAAGAAGCAGCATGGATGCAGCGAGCCAAAATAAGCACATATAAAAACAGACCCTGGAGAAAGTTCTTTCCTGTCCATGAATTATCTGTGCTAACAACAATAACAGCAGCAACAATCTTTATAATATATTCAGAAGGATTTGGAAAGATATTATAAAATCTATAAAATAGTAAAATGATATGAAAAAGGGAAGAATATGAAACTTTTGTCAATATAAGAACTGCAGGGTTTCCCTGGTGGTGCAGTGGTTGAGGGTCCGCCTGCCGATGCAGGGGACACGGGTTCGTGCCCCGGTCCGGGAAGATCCCACATGCCGCAGAGCGGCTGGGCCCGTGAGCCATGGCCGCTGAGCCTGCGCGTCCGGAGCCTGTTGCTCCGCAACGGGAGAGGCCACAGCAGTGAGAGGCCCGCGTACCGCAAAAAAAAAAAAAAAAAAGAACTGCAAATAAGATCAAGAAAATCTCTCAGAACAAATAGCAGGACAGTCTAAAAGATCTGATTCAATGTCAGACTAATATGAATCTTAGGAAAAAGTGGACAGAGAAAATGAAATCCTCAGAGAAGCAATAAATTTAAATTTTCTAAAGTTAAAGGAAAAATGTTGTTTTAGAGGGAAAAGGGTTTTAGAAGAAAGAAGGGTTTTTTAGAGGAGGATTTTAGATGGAAAAGGCCCACTGTCTACCAGGTCAGCTGATGGGAACAATAAAAATACTTATACCTCAACCGTTGATATGAAATTTCAGGACAGCAAAGACGAAAGAGAGATATTAAAGCTTTCAGAGAAAATAAAACAAGTCCCCCAGAAAAGAATGAGAATTAGTCAACCATCAAATTTCTCCAGCAACATTGGACGTTCAAATATGTGCCTTTAAAATAGTTTTTTTAACCTAAAGTCTACACACATCACATTATTAGGCAAGTGTGAGGGCAGAATAAAGTATTTTTGAAGATACAAAACTTCATCCTTTTGCAGGAAATGACTTGACAATAGTCACAGCAAATAGGAAGTAAACAAAGAAAGACATGATGTGGACTCCAGAGGATCCAACTCAGGAAGGCAGACTGGAGACTTCTGAGATGCCAGCTGAGAGTTAGCCTAAATTAGACAAAGAGCTCCAGGAGGAGGTAGGTGTCTGGAAACAGATACTACAGAGCAGATAAAATGAGTTAAAGACTGGAAAACTTGAAGATATGATAAATTACAAGAAAAAGGAACAGAGATTAGGAACTCCAGGAAAAACAGAAAGCTCTCCAATTAAGACATAGATCAAATATTAAGCAAACAAAACCATCTAGGAGATTTTAAGCAACTGATGAAATGTAAAAAAGAATAACCACTTAACCATGAAGCTAAGAACATTTTATTTTAACTAGTCCGTGGATCTTTCCTGGACTCCCAGAAAGGAATGTAATGCTAGCTCTCAACATCGTGCAAAACAGTCAAAATAATGTATCGATTTTTAACTTTTAGAGTCAACTCAGTAGAGAAGACTTGGTGCTTGTTGCAAGAGTGAAAGTAAATGTTAACAATTTTGACACAATGTAAAAGTAGAAAGATTTGGCTAGAATGTGGGATGAAATGGGGAGAGAGAAAAAAATAACAGAAAAGATAGAGAAGAAAATATCTTCATGTTATGAATTGGAAAATTCAGCAATCCTGTGCAAAGTGGACATAACAAGGAATAGAAATTTTAGTATGTTAAAGAATCAAGTTTGAAGGTAAGCAGTAGAAGAACTAAAAATAATAAAGCAAACAAACATTGGTATGAAGGCAAGGGAAGAAAATAGAGTAACGTTATTAAGGGTTTTGTTTGTTTGTTTGTTTTGTTTTTTATTTTTTTTTACTTACTTATATTATGGCTGCACCAGGTCTTAGTTGCAGCATGCGGGATCTTTTATTTGCGGCGTGCAGACTTCTTAGTTGTGGCATGCCAACTTAGTTACAGCATGAGGACTTCTTTGTTGTGGCATGTGGACTCTTAGTTGCAGCATGCATGTAGGATCTAGTTCCCTGACCAGGGATTGAACCTGGGTCGCCTGCATTGGGAGTGCAGAGTCTTACCCACTGGACCACCAGGAAGTCCCAATGTTACCAACATAAATATTCAACTTTCATAAATTGGATGAGTCCCACCAACATTATGGAGGTTGATCTAAGTGTTAATGTCATCCAAAACACCATCACAGAAACACCCCAAATAATGTTTTTTTTTTTTTTTTTTAACAGGGATTGAACCTGGGTCGCCTGCATTGGGAGTGCAGAGTCTTACCCACTGGACCACCAGGAAGTCCCAATGTTACCAACATAAATATTCAACTTTCATACTTAGGAGTCAACAGATGTAATATGTAGATAAATCAAGAAAAAGGAGTATAAACACATTATTTAGATATTTGGATGTATCCAAAGAACCAAAAACAGAAACAATTAAAAGAGCTCGCTTCTGGAAAGTAGGATTGTGGGTGGAGAGGAGTAGAGGAGGAAACTATAGCTGTTCACCAGAATCTCCTTCATGTTGTTTTGCAGATGTAAAAGAGTAGTCCTGGTCCAAATGTGATGGCTCCTCTGAGGGCCTTGCCCCCATCATCTAGGACATCTCTGGCTGCTGGTGCTTCCCAAGAATTCCCTGAGCCCTTTAGCACTCCAAATGAACTCACCTGTCAGATGCAGTTGAGAAAGGCTGCCCTTTGCAAATGGCCCACAAAAGGGAGGGGTACAGCAATCCAAAACAAAACACAGACCACCCAATCTCAAGAACCCAATTCTTTTTCTTTCAAACCAACCCACAACCTGGTTCTTCTTTCCTTTCAGGCTCTATCTAGCTCCGCTCCTCTTGGTTTGGTGTCTTTAAAAATGATTATTTTCCCAAGCATTTGGCCTTGATCCTGGAACTTGCCCACCCAAATTGCTTGGGTCTGTGACCTTGGCCTCCTTAGTAGTAAACAACCCTCTTCATCTTCAACAAACAGCATATTAGCACCTTCCTTGATACCACAGTTTCTTTACTTCTGCAGAGGATAAAAGAAAATGCCCAATAATATTTGGGTTCCTTTTTTAGGGTAATCACATCCTCCGTGAATCCCTTCTCCCCATTATCTTACTTGGCAGCTGGGTCACTTATCTATGAGGCTACCCTATAGCTTTTCTGGTGCCTGCCTTTCCCACACTGTACCATCTGGATGCCATGTGAATTCTCCTTCTCTTCGCTTTATCCCTCCTGCATCTTAAGATGTAGCCTGAGTCCAGCTCTAACTCCACTTTCCTATAGGCGGATCCTCTCTTTAATTATCCTTTTCCTGCTTCCCTCCTCTTTCTCCCACTGGTTGTTCCATTGCTGGCCTCTCTTCCCGCCTGGTTCTTAAGCATAAAATCAACAGAAATATGTAAATAGCATTCAGGCAAAGAAAAGAGTTGTCAAAATGCAAGACATGATTAATTACCAGATGCATTGTGCAGATGATAATTGCCATAGGAATTCAGAGGAGACAGGATGTGAGCGTGCTAATGAACCATTTCTTTTCCTCTCCAGCAATTCTCCCACTTGACTGTTGTTTCTTTAATCATTGCCGTGGTTCTCAAAATGTGGTCCCTGGACCAAAAGCGTCAGGCGCCTCCTCGTTAGAATTTGTTAGAAATGCAAATGCTTTGGTCCCTCCCCAGAACTGCTGAGTTAGAAGCTCTGGGAATACAGTCCAACAGCCTGTGTTTTATTGAACACACTCTCCAGGTGATTCCAATAAACACTCAAGTTTGAAAACCACAGGCCAAGCTCTTACGGCAAATAGTAGTTTGAGTTAAAAGAAGTGACAATGATTTTTGTGAGCTAAAATCAGCAATAAATTATACAATACCTCACAGCTTAGAGATCTGTATTTCTTTTTTTTTTTTTTGCGGTACGCAGGCCTCTCACTGCTGTGGCCTTTCCCGTTGCGGAGCACAGGCTCTGGATGCGCAGGCTCAGCGGCCATGGCTCACGGGCCCAGCCACTCCGCGGCATGTGGGATCTTCCCAGACCGGGGCACGAACCCGTGTCTCCTGCATCGGCAGGCGGACTCTCAACCACTGCGCCACAGAGATCTGTATTTCTTATCTACCACAAGCGAATCTTGCCACACAAATCCTCCCACTTCCCAGAGGCCTAAAGAGACCCATCCCTTGCTACTTTCTACATGGAATTCCTTTCCCCTAACTCTAAATGTTTGAAGAGAGAAATCAAACCACATGTCAGATCTTTAAAGACAGCAAACATCAAAGGTAGAGCTGGGATTCCACCTCCTCTCAGAAACTTTCCATTATTTTATTGCTACGCAGAAGAACAATGTGACAAGCAATTAGAGGTAGTTTGGCCCCTGTAAGCGCTGTGCCGAGGGCTTTACATAGATGCTCACTGACTCCTTGTAACAACCGTGGATGGAAGGTGCCATCACCCTTCACCTTTCAGAAACAAGCTCACTCTTTCTTCCCTATGCTTAACTCTTCGATGCTCTCTGTGTGCTCATATTAAGGGTTGCCAAGGGAAAATGGAAACTTTTTTGGGGGAGGGGGGCATCTATCCTTCCAGTTAAGCATGTAACTTCTATGGGGAATGTAGAGGAAAACCTCTGGATACATAGTGGATTCAGTGACTAAGTTAGGAAACTGTAATAGTCAGGGTTTGCAGGAAAAAAAACCCCACAAGTTATTTATTTATCTATCTATATACCTATCTATCTATTTATTTTAAGGAATTGGCTCATGTGATTATGGAAACTAGCGAGCACAAAACCTGCAGTGTTTGCTGGCAGGTTGGAGACCCACGAGAGGCAATGTTCTAGTTTGAGTCTGAAGCTAGTCTGCTTTTGAACCTGGAAGAACTGATATTGCAGGTGAAGTCTGAAGGCAGTCTTCAGGAGAATTATTTCTTGCTTGGGGGAGGGTTTTTTTTTTTTTCTCTTTGTATTATTAAGGCCTTCAACTGATT
>NW_020173691.1:2843371-2862438 GCF_003031525.2 Neophocaena asiaeorientalis asiaeorientalis
ACAGGCTCCGGACGCACAGGCTCAGCGGCCATGGCTCACGGGCCCAGCCACTCCGCGGCATGTGGGATCTTCCCAGACCGGGGCATGAACCTGTGTCCCCTGCATCGGCAGGCGGACTCTCAACCACTGCACCACCAGGGAAGCCCAGAATGTTTTTTTAATACATAAATTTATTTATTTATTTTTGGCTGCCTTGGGTCTTCATTGCTGCACAGGCTTTCTCGAGTTGTGCCAAGCAGGGGCTACTCCTCATTGCGGTGCGCGGGCTTCTCATTGTGCTGGCTTCTCTTGTTGCGGAGCATGGGCTCTAGGTGCTCAGGCTTCGGTAGTTGTGGCTCACGGGCTCTAGAGCGCAGGCTCAGTAGTTGTGGTGCATGGGCTGAGTTGTTCCGCGGCATGTGGGATCTTCCTGGACCAGGGCTCGAACCCGTGTCCCCTGCATTGGTGGCAGATTCTTAACCACTGTGCCACAAGGGAAGCCCCCCAAAGAATGTCTGACCAAGTAACTCAGTAGCCCGTGGCCCAGATACACTGACACATAAAATTAACCATCACGAGAACATCCAAGTTTAGGCTGGAATAAGAAAGCAAGTCTGACAAGTAGGATCCATAGCTGCCTTATCCTGAAGGGCTGTGTCTGTCCTGTTCACTAAGTTTTCCTCATTGACTAGTAGGGTCCACAGCACATAACAATTGAGAATAAATATTAGTTGAATGAATGAAATAAATATTGATTCAAAATGAATGAAAGCTTCCTGACATCCAACAAAGAGAGAGGTGGGAAACATTTTTAATACTTCTCCTCTCCTTTAATTAGACCTTGCCTAAGGAACAATCAGCCCCTGGGCCTGAAATTTACTCACATCACCATAAGCTCTAGTGAGACATGGAGACATGGATGGAAAAGTCCAACTGGTTAGTTTCAGATGGCTCTTTGAAGAATGAAGGCGAGAAACATTCCTACCCTCCTTTTACTTTGTGTGCAACCAGTCAGGTGCCATGATCCACAACTGGTAATTCAGAGAAGATACTTAGTCACGTGATTACCACACACAGCGATGCAATGACCTAGTTCTCCTATTGGAGAGCTCTTTCAGCTTCAGAGAGGTATTGAGAGGTTGATAGGTTAACTAATTCCTCCTCCTGGGTCAAATTTCAATAATATTTGGTAACCAATTATCCTCCACACAAAGAGACGCTGATTCCTAGAGTCCCAGTGTTTAAAGCGTTTCATCTCAAAAATGATGCATAAAAATCATCTGGAAAGCCTTTTAAAACCATAGACCTTGGGGCCCTACAACCAGAAATTCAGTAAACCTAGGATGAATCTGCTTTTTTACCAAGCAGTCCCAGGAGATACTGATACACGAGGTATATGGGACACTCACACACACACACAGACACACACATGCACCTGACATACATAAAGGAGAAAGTTCACTTAATTCTTTCATTTAAGGATCAACTTAATTCACAAAGAAAATGTTCATATATCCTGGGAAACTTGTTATTACTTATACTGTACTTTATATTTTTTTGTTAACATTATTAACGCTAATATTATCTTTAATTTCAGTAAGTTTTACTGTTTATGAAGCACTACTATTTATATATTATGTGGGGTTTTTTTTGTTTTCTTTTTTGCGGTACGCGGGCCTCTCACTGTTGTGGCCTCTCCCGTTGCGGAGCACAGGCTCCGGAAGCGCAGGCTCAGCGGCCATGGCTCACGGGCCCAGCAGCTCCGTGGAATATGGGATCTTCTCGGACCTGGCCACTAACCCATATCCTCTGCATTGGAAGGCGGACTCTCGACCACTGCTCCACCAGGGAAGCCCTATATTATGTTGTTTGACCCACCCAATCTCCCTTTATAAAGTAGGCAGAGAGAAGTATAATTATCCCCATTAGACTGATGAAAAACTGAGATTTAGAGAGATTAAGGTACTACCAGATCGCTCAGGTAGTAAGTAGGGGAAAGATGACAAAGTTTTAAGAACATCAAAATTATTTTTGGTCCCAAGAGTGAATGTGAGTCAAGCTCCGGTACTTCCTTTTCACACTTCTGTGCATTGTAAGTGCTACCAGCTACTAGAGGCTTCAAAAGGAGAACACAGCTTTCTTCCCGGGAAAATTAGTCAAGATTGCTCCTTTCCCACCCCAGTCTGAATCCTGCCTCTGCACTTTGTCTGTTTCTTAGCTAGAGGTTTCAATCACGATTGTTCTTGCCATTTTCTACTGCTTGTATTCACTCTTTAAGCCTTTGGTGGCTCTTGGGTCTGTGTGAGCAGTTGTGGATACTGTGGTCTCGTTTCTCCAACTCCATAAGACGCTTTAGTTTTCTTCCTCTAAATATCTGGGGCTGCCCTTCAGGACTTCCCTCCAGAATTCAGCTTTGCCCCAAGTTTGAAGTCCACCTTTGTCCTACCCAGATAGCAGATAGCCCTCTCTAGAAAAATTGAAAATTCACTTAATAGGAAATAGCATTTTTATTAGCAGAGAACACAGCTGTCTCATCTTTTACTTTCATATGTAAAGGCTCTTACATGCCAATTTCCCTGTAAAAATCAGGTTTTATGCCTGGTTTCCCACTGTAATTATTAGCTCCCCCTTTCACTCTAGAAGTGTCTCAGATTGCACAATAAATTAGATGGCCATCCTACCCAGTTGACAGCTCTCCACAGGAATTCAACTTATATGTTTTAGAATAACTGTTAGCATTTGGTGCTTCTCAACGCTGGTTAGGCAACATTACTCAGGGAGTTTATTAAAAATAGACTTAAAGCTCCTCTACTCCCCCTGCACCCAATAACTTCAGAAACAGCGTTTTAGAGTAGAGATAAAGCATCTGTAATTTGAGAAAGTTCCCAAGTGATTCTGATCATGTTCTGCTACAAACCCAAGTTTGGGGCTTTCTCTTCAGTTGTATTTCTGCTCGACCCCTTGGTAGCTGCATGACCTTGGGCAGATTCTTTAACTGCTCTACATCTAATTTCATCTGTGAGGGTGCTATAAAAAGTACCCTGAGAATCTCAGTGGATGAACACAACATAGGTTTATTTCTCATTCGTGTCATGATCCAGCGGAGGTTGGAAGGAGATTCCACCTCACACACATAGTCAGGTCCAGACTCCTTCCATCAGGCTCCACTGTCCCCTCAGAGTTCCCTGATGGATCCTCTAAGCCAAGCTGACAAATGAGAAAAAAGAGAGTATATGGAGGATTGTGCAGAAGGTTTTTAAGGGCCAGGCCTGGAATCGCATAGAGGACATCCATGTATGCATTTACTGGACAAAACACAAGGACATGGTTGCCCCTAGCCATAAAAGAGGATAGAAATATTACATAATTGTACATCCAGGAGAAAAGTGAGTGATTGGATGAACAATTATTCAATCTCTGCCATAGACCCCCATTCTGGTCATCAAATATTTGTTGACACTTATTCCTTCACATAGGCAATCCACAGGAGACAACCCAAATCCTAAAACCCCTCCAGTCTCTGAGCCCAGCTTAAGTCTAGGATATGCAAGGGATGCACGGTCCTCTCCATCAGTTCCAGATGTAGCCCCTTCTAATCTAGACATCTTTTTTAGATGAAAAAAGACAACTTATACTTCCTTTCCCCAATACACACCCAATATACAATGATGGGTTAAGGAAGGGGATTCTCAATAAGAAATCCCATTTTCAAAGGAGTAGAAGGGAGACACTCAGCAAAATTTGCCCATGGCTAGACGGGCAATTAGAGGCTCCCTTCCTTGAGGTTGGAGATGTATTTTCATTAGACCCTAGTTTTTTTCTCTGACCTAGGATTAGGTCAGAGATTTTAATGGGTCAGTGGTTTATATCACTTATGCCCACATTCTCCTAGCTATACCTGACTGCAAGCGTGCCTGGGATATACAGTCAGGGAGAAAAGAAAAGTGATTTGATAACTGGTCAGTCTTTGCATACCTTATCTGTGAAATGGAGTTAGTAATAGTATCTACCTCATAAGATTGTTGTGGGATTACATAAAATAATTCATGGAAAAAACAGTCCAGCATCAGACTCACAGTAAATGATCAACATATATTATTTTTTCCATTATTATTATCATGCATATTTTCAGTGTTGGCCAAAGTTAAACATTCTCTGTGAGATGTTTCTAGCTAACTTGAAATGATTAAGCTCTCAACTGGCCAACCTCTCCATTATGAGAGAAAATCCGCCCAAGGTGAATTCCTGCCTCAGAAATCAGGCTTTTCTAGGGAATTCACAGGTAACAGACATTAAACTCTTTCAATAAAGAGGGTCATGTTGGTGAGGACACCCCACAGAAAGTCATTGTGTCAAAGGAGCCAGGAAAGCAGGAAATGGACCTCACTGTGGTCAAGAGTAAGGGTATAGATGTCCAGAGAAAAGGTACACACCGCTGAAATTCTGAGCTAGCAATCACCACTTAGAGCACAGGGCAGTCTACAAGTGCGTGAATCTTGAGTCCCTGCTCTTTGCCTGTGGGGCAGGGGAGAAGGGCAGGCCCGCAACTGCACTGCATCCCAAGAGCCTGGGATCCGCAAAATTCATCTGTGATAGTTTGGAATACATTTTTCCAAAATGTTATCAATAATGTCTCGTTTCCCTAGGTTCACTCACAAAAGCCTATTTTGCCATCAGAGTTAATTTAGGAAGTTCTAAGAAACGTAGAGAGTCTACAGTCCTGGCTTTCAGTTATAGCTCTTTGGCCTGACAGCTGTGTGGCATTTTGAAAAATCACTCAACCTTCAAATTCTAAGTTTACACCTACTAAATGGAATAAAGCTATGGTGGATTTGTATTGTGTCAGCTTAGCTAAGCTGGAGCTGTGTTTCCCAAAATTGCCTTCTCTACACAGTTTTGGATTGGCATGAGCCCCAAGAAACATTCGACACATGATTTGGAAGGTAGAAGTGAAGCAGACACCATATTCTTAGGCTCAGAATTAGGGGC
The DNA here is from genome assembly GCF_003031525.2 of Neophocaena asiaeorientalis asiaeorientalis. Taxonomy (NCBI): domain Eukaryota; kingdom Metazoa; phylum Chordata; class Mammalia; order Artiodactyla; family Phocoenidae; genus Neophocaena; species Neophocaena asiaeorientalis. Next base: position 2,848,340 of record NW_020173691.1, read on the forward strand.
AAGACACCAGGTGCCGGGGCAGCTCATGTACTTTGTCGCCGATCTGATGGCTCACCTGATGATCCAGAGTCACAGACAGGCTGTAGCTGCTGCAGCCCTGAGTCCTCCTTTAGTTTCTCCAACTACTGAGTGAGGTGCAGGTTTAGCTTTGTGTTGAAAGGTTCCAGATTTCCCTGCAGGTCATTTGTATCACCCAAGATGAAGGCTTAGAAAGGATATAAGACCAAGGCAGATCCTAGTCTGTCCTTGGAGTTCCAGTTTGCCTTTGGTCTTCTCTACTTTTATTCCTGTATCAATTATCTATTGCTGTGTAATAAATAACCCCAAATCAGCATATTAAGACAACAGAATTTATCATCTCACGTATTTTCAGAGGGTCATGAATCTAGGAACAGTTGACCTGGGTGATTTTGGCTCAAGTTCTCCCATGAGTTATTAGTCAAATTGTTGGGCAGGGCTGCAGACTCACCTGGGCCTGAAGAATCCAGTTCCACGCCCACCCATGTGTCGGTTGGTTGACCTCTCTTCCTCACTGGCTGTTGGCCAAAGGCTCCATTTCTTTGCCTTGTGGGCCTCCCATGGGGCTATTACAATGAGGCTGGTGGCTTCTCCCAGAAAGAGCAATCCAAGACAGAGAGAAACAGTGAGCGATCAAAATAGAAGCCAAGATCTCTTTTACAAACTAAGCTCAGAATTGACATTGCTTCTGCTATATTTTACTGGTCATACAGACTACTACCTGTACAATGGAAGGGGGGACTATACAAAGGAGGGAATGCTACGAGCCAGGAATCATTGCGGCCTTCTTAGCGGTGGGCTACCACATTTCCCTATGGGTTCCTGAAGTTAGCACCGGACACAAAGACAACAGTCACACATTAGTTGTTTAACCGGCTCCTACAACTGAATGAGGTCAAGTCCTATAATAAATCTCTTATTGTAACAGAGAAGAACATGATTCCATATTGGATCTATTCCTTTAGCTCTAACCCTTGTGCTGTTGCCTGTGCTAGGTCAGGCTGGCTCTGCAGCTTTTGTAAAAGAATGTTGCCTATAACCTGAAATATACAGGATAGCCTATTTTCAGGGCTCTGACTTCTAAAGGTAAAACATTTTTCCATTCATATAGAGATAAAAATTGCAGAACAGAACAGAACAATTGTCCTGTTGGAGTTTTATAGGACCACTGTGACCAGATCTACATGGACAGCTGTAAGAACAAAGGATTCCGCACCAAGAGGTTTACACCAGCCAGCCACATCCCCTCTCCTTTGAGTATAAAAGAACCCTGATTCCTAACTTGTGTAAGGTGGTTCTTTGGGACACTAGTCCGCATCTTCTTGGTCTGCTGTCTTTCCAAGTAAAGTCGCTATCCCTTGCCCCAAAAGCTCATCTCTTGATTTATTGGCCTGTTGTGCAGTGAACAGTACGAGGTTGGACACAGTAATATTATTATATGTGGCTCCAAGTAGTTCTGTCTCTCTGATTTAACCTTGACGGACACAAGTATCTACCTCACAAGGTTCTTATGAAAATGAGTTGATAATACTTACACTCTTACATTCTACAAATATAAGTTGTTACTGCTATTAAGCCCTAATCACCATGTACAACTATATCTGTGGGAAAAACGCACTAAAAGTTCCAACTTAGGATGCCAGGAACACATGTCCTCCCCTTTCTGTTCTAAAGGATCTCAGTTCCTGAAATGCTTGGCTGTGACAGTGGGGGAGATTTAGGGCCAGAACTTCATGTGTTATGAGTTATGGGGTCTGTGTCTTCTTCCAACAGAATCCATAGAAATACTTTCTTGCCCAGGCTGATTCCCAGGCACTTGCTTTATTTTCTTTTTACTATTTCCACTGATTGAAAAACAGAACATGAGAAGCTCAGAGCTGGGAGAGACCAGTGATAATCTAGTTCCACCCTGGTTTTGCCCATGAGCCTCCAACAGGCCAAATTGGGTACCACCTCTGATGATGGTACTCAAGAGAGAGGGATCCTGGAACTGGGTCAAACTGGGGATGCTGGTTAACTCAGCAAATATTTCCTGGGTGATTATCCTAGCCTACCAGCCAAGAGGGAGAGAGACAAGAGCTACTATGAAGGCTGGGAAGATGGCTGGAAGTTTAATCATGGAGAGAGTCTGGAAGACGTCGATGCGGAGAGAAAGAGAGCACTGGGTGACAATGAAGAAAAGCAAGAAGTTGGGTCCTGGTGGCACCAGAGAGTACTTGAGGCTCTAAGCCCAGAATGCTAAGACTGGGGCAGACAGTTCAATGACACAGAGAAAATGCAGCCACCAAAATGTCATGTAGGGTCAGCGTCACATGGTTAATATCCTCTTCTCCACTCTGATCACCTGAAGCCTCCAATCTGATGTTTCATTCTCCCAATTTGAACAAAAATCACACTCACAACTTTTCACATCTCTGGGCTGTGAAGCCACGCATATTAGCCTTTTCAGGGGCTTGTATGTCTAGTAGCTTTAGAATATAGTCGTAAAAGCTCATCTTCTATGCTGGTCTCCCTTATTCAATCTTTTATTTTCCTCACTGAGATGTTGTCTCTTTGGTTTTACAAAGGACAGAAATGAGATTTATTTACAGTTCATAGAAAAACTAGACTGAGACTGAGGTTTTTATCACAGGAGTTAGGATTGGTGGGAGCTCTTTAGTGGAGAAAGAATGCTGTCTGTAGAAAGAAGATGCTGGTGAGACCAGGGACTTGCAGAAGCTAAAGCAGGAGGAAAGCAGGAAGGAGAAAGGGGGAGTGCCTTTGGGAAAATTTTCTTTCTACTTTCCTCTTCCCACACCAGACTCACCACCAAACATTCTGTCCTAAAATGGGTGAGTTGTGGCTGCCATACAAATGACTACAAACTAGTTGATTTAAAGCAAAAGGTGGTTTAAAGCAAAGGGTGGTTTAAAGCAAAAGAAATGTGTTCTTTTACAGTTCTGGAGGCCAGAAGTCTGAAATCAAGGGGTGGCGGCGTGGACGTGCTCTCTCTGACGGCTGAAGGGGAGAATCTGTTCTTTGCCTCTTCCAGGTTCTAGTGACTGTCAGCATTCCTCAGCTAGTGGTGGTATCATTCCAATCTCTTTAGGGTCACATTGCTTTCTCCTCCTCTGTCTGTCAAATCTTTCCCTGCCTCATTCTTTTGTGTGTGTGTGTGTGTGTGCTGTATGCGGGCCTCTCACCGTTGTGGCCTCTCCAGTTGCAGAGCACAGGCTCCTGACGCGCAGGCTCAGCGACCATGGCTCACGGGCCCAGCCGCTCCGCGGCATGTGGGATCTTCCTGGACCGGGGCACAAACCCCTGTCCCCTGCATCGGCAGGCGGACTCTCAACCACTGCGCCACCAGGGAAGCCCCATTCTTTTTTTTTTTTTTTAATTGAAGTATAGTTAATTTACAATGTTGTGTTAGTTTCAAGTATACAGCAAAGTGATTCAGTTATAAAAAGTTAATATATATATATATAAAGTTATATACATCTATTCTTTTTCAGAGTCTTTTCCATTATAGGTTATTACAAGATATTGAATATAGTTCCCTGTGCTATACAGTATGTGTTTGTCATTTCCTATTTTATATATAGTAGTGTGTTTATGTTAATCCAAAACTCCTAATTTATCTCTCCCCCTCCCCCCACCATCCCCTTTGATAATTATAAGTTTGTTTTCTATGTCTTTGTGTCTATTTCTGTTTTGTAGATAAGTTCATTTGTATCATTTTCTTAGATTCCACATACAAGTGATATCATATGATATTTGTATTTCTCTTTCTGACTTACTTCACTTAATATGATAATCTCTAGGTCCATCCATGTTGCTGCAAGTGGCATTATGTTGTTCTTTTTTATGGCTGAATAATATTCCATTGTATATATATATGTCAGACCTTATCTATCCATTCATCTGTCAGTAGACATTTAGGTTGCTTCCATGTCTTAGCTATTGTAAACAGTGCTGCTATGAACATTGGGCTGCATGTATCTTTTTTAATTAGAGTCTTCTCCGAATATATGCCCTCTGCCTCATTCTTATAAGAACAATTGTCCTTGGATTTAGTGCCTACCCAGATAATCCAGGATGATCCGCTTATCTCCAGATCCTTAATTTATTTATACCTGCAAAGCCCCTTGTGCCAAATAAGGTAACAGTTACAGGTTCTGGGGAATTGGGTGTGGACATATCTTTGATGGGCACCATTCAACCCACTGTAACGGGCTAATGCGAAACATGGGGTAAGGGCATTCCTAGGCAGATGTAGGCAGGGAGGGAATGGAAGGTGTCAGAGTAGAGAAAATATGAGCAGCTGCAGAAAGATATGAAAAAAAATCTATTAAGTAATAAAGGATATAAATAGGGAAATCTATCTTGTTCACCCAAAATAATAAAAGTTGAGTACTTACTAAGTTCTAATCACTAGGCTGAATGCTTTATGTATATTATCTAAATTAATCCCTTCATAATAATCCAAATAAGTGGCTACTATCCTTGACCTTATTTTATAGCTGAGGAACCTGATACCTGCCCAAGATCACATAGCCAGTAAATGACAGGCAGGTTCAAACCTGGCTGTCTGTCTCTCTGGGAGCCATTCTCTACCACTGTTCATTACTGCCCCATATTGGAATGCCCGAAGTACATGAAACAGGAAGACCCCACTCAAGCCAGGAAGAGAACCTGTCTCCTATTGACCCATCCAAAATCTTCCCAGGGACCAGGGCCTCCCAATAACCACCTTCAACCTGTCCACTTTGGTTCACTCCTCTACCTTTCCCCTCTAACAACTCAGGACCACACCTCAGGTACCTAGGACCCCGCCGATGAACCCACATTAACATGCCATCAATTGTCAGGAAATACTTCGTCTAGCATAAATTCTTCTAGCTCTAGTTGAAACTCATTTCCCCTTGTATTCTTTGCAGTAGAGATGGAAAAGAAGACAGGAAGTCAGCATCCCCTGTATTGAGCGCCTTACCTTTTTTCAGATCACTAAATGAGCCTCTCTCCCTCCCTCCACAACACACACACATCTTTTCCCAGACTTCTTTCATTGCAATTATTCTTTTGCAATCCTTAGTACCTCTTGGTGTCCTCCAACGTTTGATGAGAAGTTGTTGTTTTATTTTGTAACCTCCCCCCAAAATCTTATTTTAGACTTTGAACCTCACACTGCTTTCTTCCTTTTAAACACATTCTTGGTTTATTTACTAAAAATAGTATTTACAATGCATCTTTAAAGCATTTCCTTTTATTTAGCATTAATATTAAAGATACAAGAAATTGTATCATGTGAAAGAGACATTGATACATATGTCTGGATCTGGATCTGCCAGGCACAGTCATTAATATATGGAAAATCTGACTTAAATTGATAATCTTCTCTCCATCCAGGGTCAATTAAAGCCCTGTGACAACTTCAACTTCCTGGGTAGCAAAGTCATCCCATCCCAAACAAATGACCTTCCAGACCTCTGACTCTTATAGGTGACTCTTCCCTACAAGACTATTGATTGCCATTGTTATTCTGGAAATAACCCAGCTCCACACAAGTGCTCACTTTCTTTGTGTGGTAATTCATTAGAAAGGATCCCATAGCTTTTGGTTAATGGGGCCAGAGTTTAAAGGGGGCCTTGGGTCTTTACAGGTTTGATTTAGCTAAGCTTTTCTCTTTCCCTTTAACTTCGAAGAGCGAGAATCCTTTGTTTTCAACGGGCGGATAGAATCTTTCCATTTGTGGTTTCCTCCTCATCAATACTTTTTTATTTGTTTTCAATGGGATTGGTTCAATTAGATTTAAATTTATTTAACTCTTGTCACATTTTGAGTCTTTTTTTTTTCTTTTTCTGCAGATGAGGTGTATGCATAAGCTCTTCTAGGAAGAGGAGTTGTCTCTTGGAGAATGAGATGAACCTCTCTCATTCATGATCCCAGGAGGCAAAGGCTGGAATAGCTGTCAAAAGAGGGGCATGTGGGTTCTGGAGGGAGATATAAAAGTACTTTAGGAGGACTTCCCTGACGGCACAGTGGTTAAGAATCCGCCTGCCAATGCAAGGACATGGGTTCGAGCCCTGGTCCGAGAATATCCCACATGCTGTAGAGCAACTAAGACCGTGTGCCACAACTACTGATGTCTGTGCGTCTAGAGCTTGTGCTCCGCAACAACAGAAGCCACCACAATGAGAAGCCCACACGCCACAACTAGAGAAAGCCCCTGCAGCAACGAAGACCCAGCGCAGCAATAACTAAATAAACTCTTTAAAGAAAAAAGTACTCTTGGAAGGGGGCTCACTCTGAAGCTATTCAAACGAACTTCAGGACCCCCTCATTTGTATTGGCTACTTCCAAGGTTCTGGAAGAGAGCCTAGCATCTTGTATTTGTTCATTTCTATCACTTTTCTTAAAAAGGAGCCACCCCCCCCAATGTTATAAGCTTTAGCCCCCAAAGTCTGTAACCATTCTTTGACTGTTGCATTGTACACTAAAGAGAAAAACAGATTCCCCTTGGAGGGAGATACTTCCCCTGCATAACCAGAACTGGACTCAGCATGGGCAATCAGAGTCTTGGATGAATGAGGTAGGAGGTAGAATAGGGAGTGTTATCCTAGGAAAACAGCAGCCTGGTATGGAAGGGCAAACCACACCTGAGGAAATGACAGTCTCCCATATGGATTATGGCCACAACAGATGACGTCCTCATAACAGAATATCTTATTAAGGCCCTGCATGGAGGAGAGTCCTGAACTGATCAGAGGCAAAAAACAAACAAACAACAACAACAACAGAAAAAAAAAAAAACAGCAGGAGAGGGAGCAGGGCCTATAGCAGTCAATGGAGAGCCCTGTGGGCCCAGTGGAGAAAAGGCCTCACAAGCACTCATTCTTTGGCTCCAAGTCATGATGTTTAGAGGACCCCCAAATTCCCAATAGGTGCATAAGGTAGGGGAAGCTGCATAGCAGGAGCTTTGCCCCTGCCCCACTTCCATCTGAAAAGCACAGTTTTTTATCTGTCCTATATATTGGGATTCTGCTATGGACAAAATGTTTGTGTCCCAACCTCCCCACCAAATCCATATGTTGAAGCTCTAACACCCAATGTAGTGGTATTTGGAGATGGGAACTTTGGAAGATAATCAGACCATAAGTGTGGAGTCCTCTTGAATGGGATTAATGCCCTTACAGAGGAGACATGAGAGAAATGATCTTTCTGTGCCATGTGAGGATACAGCAAGAAGGCAGCCATCTGCAAACCAGCAACTGGATTGTCACCAGACCCCAAATCTGTTGGCATCTTAATCTTGGAATTCCCAGTTTCTAGAACTGTGAGAAATAAATGTTTGTTGTTTAAGCCACACTGTTGATGGTATTTTGTTATAGGAGACCAAGCTAAGAAAGGTTCTGAATAAAATTTGTTTATGGGAAAAAATTGCATTTCTTAGGAAAAGTCCAACTATCAGTGATGTCAGGGTACGACTTCTCTGATAGAGTGTGAAGCACAGAGGCACATTGTAGAACTCAGGCCTATAGATGCAATTTTCTATTTATTAAATCTCTCTCTCTAACATCGTTAAGAGTCCTTATTATGGAGAAACAATTATTTGTGATTATCCTGTCGAGGGTATTTTTCCAGATTTCTGACTCTAGCTAGTGCAAAAGCCTACCTAACATAACTAGAGGACTCTTCCCCACATAGGTTATACATAATGAATAAAAACATCAGGCAAAAAGGAAGCAGATAATACTAAGAGCACCCAAAATCAGGATCGTGTGCACATTTTTCTCTCTCCATCCTCCCTTTCCTTCTCCCCCAACACTCGCAAAAGAATTTGTCTTATTTTACGTCTTCCTTCTTGCCTATAATCTTCATAGATCTGCAACATTGCCAATTCTACAGCAATCACCACAAAGTTACTGTACTGGAATAATACTTCTTTCAAACAACTGCCAAAAAGCTTATTATGTTAGTCTCTATCAAAGAGGCTGGGATTTTTTTTTTTCAGTCTACTTCTAACCATGCTTCATTTTGTTTGCCTTTCAGTCTCTGGAAACAATTCTTGAGAAATAAATAATCAAACAATGGAATACACTGAGAGAAGTAATGAGGAAAACATGTTAACAAAAATGCGAATGCAACTTAGAAGATGAGGCTGTGTTTAAATATAGCCTGCTGATTAAGGTTGAGGTTTTTTTTGAGCAGTTTGGAAAGACATTTGCTGGTAACACAGATGTGCCAACAGGCTTCTCAAGTAAATATTGACTTCAGTTGACAAAGCCTGACATTTTCTCCAGTTTTTCTGACACTAGCAAGGCACTTGCTTCATAATATGTGCTTGAAGGTAGAGGGTAAATAAGCAAGCAGATGGTTGCTGACTCTACAGGAAAAACAGGCAGTAGTCCACAGAGAACACAACTCCCAGTGCCATGGTTCCCAAACATGGAACAGAATGTAGAAAATACATACAGATTCCTGGCCATGTTCTAATTCAGAAAGTTTGGAGATTGCCCAGGAATCTGTATATTTTTTAAGTCCCCAGGTGATTTTGATATACAGGCAGGTTTGGGGAATTACAGCTCTAAAGGTTCTAGCACAATTATAACTACTGGCCCAGCACCCACATCAGCAGGGCTCATGGGGGCCAAGATGGAATGAGATGTGAAGGATGCATTAGCCTTATGTTCTACAGAGAAGGTCCCTCAAGGTTATGGTTGAAGCACATGGCTACTGTGTCTATTTCTTGCATAAAGAGTGGAATTTATCCCATGGGCTGCCAATTTGGCACCCATTTGGAGCATTAAATTCACTTAGCGAGTCACAAAGGGAGGCTTTTTAAAAACACCATTTCAGTTAGGGTAAATTTCAACTGCGAATGCTTATACTTTCTTTATTGTAGACAGCTGTGATTGCTCAGGACCGAACAACAGCACATAACTACACCTTGTGATTTAAATATCAAGGATCTAAATATTCTTTTGAAAATCAGTCAATTAACCATTCTTAGGAAATGCCAAGCACGGTGAGTATAATGGATAAATCACTGGAGTTCATCACACATCGGTGTGAACACAGGTCTACTTCTTACTGGCTATGACCATGGGCATAATTGCTTCATACCAGTTTATCAGTGTCCCGCTCTATGCAATGGAGGTAACAATAGTACTTACAATATAGGGTTATCATGAAGTTATAATGACATGTAATACAGGTAAATCCTCTATGTCATGATCTGGCACATAGTAAGCAATCAAAAGCGTCAGCTATTAGAGTTGTTGTTGCTATTATTATTATATCTGACACATAGCCAATACTCAATCCATCATGATGATGACCATGATGGTGTCAATTGAGATTATTCCTCCAGCCCACCGTCTCCACCACCACCACCTCCGAGGACCTTAAGGAGAAGTAATTAGACATGCTGCTCTTCAGTATGAAGTTCATATAAGATGGGTTGTGAATTAACTCAGGGCAGAGAAGGAGCCATCAATTCTCCCTCTGCATAATAAAGGTGATGAAAATATTTCACAAGAAAGAGAGTTCAAGTTATGTCAGTGGGAAGAATAACGATTTCTCTTGCAGACCAAAAAGAGGGAGGTCAATCCGCATACATTCAGGGCATGTAGCCACCATCTGGAGAAGAAACTCTAGAGCTTCTGCCTCCCCATATATGGGACTAGATCCTGAAGGACAGGCAAACACAGGGGTGGTTCCCTGCCCCTTCATCATTGACATTCAGTGATGAAGGCTGTGGAATTGACAAGACCTGAGCTTGGAACTTAATGATTTCCATTGGGAGGGAATTGTGACGGCACTAGAAGCGGAAAGGAGTGAAAGAGAAAGGAGTCTTAGAAGAGGGAGGTGAGTAGAGAGTTTAGGACCAAGAGAAGTCTGCAAGGCACCCTCAAGTCACCTGGGAAACATCAAGGGAAGCCTCTCCCAGCAGACCTAGGCAGTGAAACCTTGACCTTTGTGTGATCCAGAGGGGCCAAGGAAATAACCTGGGGAGAATACCAATACTTCTTCCTTCCTTAAAGGTTCCAACGTGTGTGTGTTGGGCTGGAGGATTACCCACATAACCAAACAATTATGGGACACCAGCTGGGTGTCCTGCAATTCATCTCAATTCCAACACTGTCCGATCCCACAGGTTAAGGGCTCAGTCCCACATTTTCAGATGCTATTCGCAAGCCCAGGTTGTTACCTGGACTTCTGACTGACTGGCTATGGAGGTTCCCACAACCTCCTCCTCGGGTTCCATTAATTTGCTAGAGTGGCTCAACTCAAAGAAACGTTTTACTTCATGGAAGAGATGCCTAGGGCAAGGTGTGGGAAAAGGGCACGGAGCTTCCACGTCCTCCCCAGGCTCACACTCTCCTCCAATCTCCACATATTCACCAACACGGAATCTCTCCAAATCCCAACCTTTTGCTTTTTTATGGAGGCTTCATTACATGGGCATGACTGATTAAATCATTGGCTATTGGCATTGATTCAACCTCCAGTCTCTCTCTCCTCCCCAGGGTCAGGGGTTGGGACTAAAAGTTCCAACTCTCTAATCACATGCTTCATTTTCCTGGCAACTGGCCCCAACCTTAGTTACGGTCCAAAACTCACCTCGTTAACATAACAAAAGGCATAAGACATCTTTATGGCTCTCACCACTTAGGAAATTCCCAGTGTTTTAGGAGCTCTGTATCAGAAATGAGGATGAAGACCTCATATATATTTCTTATTATAACTCGCAATACCACAGTTCTCTTCCCCACTCTACAGAACTGTAGAATCGTCAACTAAAGCCTTTCATTAAACATATCTCATGCCGAAAAGGGAACCCTCCTACACTGTTGGTGGGAATGTAAGTTGGTGCAGCCACTATGGAAAACAGTATGGAGGTTCATCAAAAACCTAAAAATAGGGCTTCCCTGGTGGCGCAGTGGTTGAGAGTCCACCTGCCGATGCAGGGGACGCAGGTTCGTGCCCCGGTCCAGGAAGATCCTACATGCCGCGGAGCAGCTGGGCCCGTGAGGCATAGCTGCTGAGCCTGCACGTCCGGAGCCTGTGCTCCGCAATGGGAGAGGCCACAACAGTGAGAGGCCCGTGTACCGCAAAAAAAAAAACAACCTAAAAATAGAGTTGCCATATGATCCAGCAATCCGACTCCTAAGACATATATCCAGACAAAACTATAATTCAAAAAGATACATGAACCCATATGTTCATAGCAGCACTATTCACAACAGCCAAGACATGGAAACAACCTACATGTCCATCGACAGATGAATGGATAAAGAAGATGTGGTAATATATATATACACATATATAAAATGGAATACTATTCAGTGATAAAAAAAGAATGCCATTTACAGCAACATGGATAGAACTAGAGATTATTATACTAAGTGAAATAAGTCAGAAAGAGAAAGACACATACCATATGATATCACTTATATGTGGAATCTAAAATATGACACAAATAAACTTGTCTATGAAACAGAAACAGACTCATAAACATAGAGGACAGACTTGTGGTTGCTAAGGGTGGGGAGGTGGTAGAGGGATGGAGTGGGAGGTTGGGATTAGCAGATGCAAACTATTATATGCGGAATGGATAAACAACAAGGTCCTATTGTATGGCACAGGGAAGTATATTCAATATCCTGTGATAAACCATAATGGAAAAAATAAATACTATAAAATATAAAAAAGAATAGAATAAGAATGTATATGTATATATATATATGTATAACTGAATCACTTTGCTGTACAGCAGAAATTAACAAAACATTGTAAATTGACTGTACTTCAATAAAAAAATTTTTTTTAATGTTTCATGACTTTATTGAGGTCCAGTATAGGGTTACCTCAGGGAAAGTCAGGAGGGACTGTATTTCCTGTCATTGTTCTATGGGTGACACCCCTACTATGGGCCACAAGGCAGCAAGAAGTAGCCATTCACAGCCTATCATCTCAGACTTGCCCTGACCCTTCAGAAAGGATAGCTAGAGACACCACTGTGAACAGAAAAGGGGGAGGTCTATTTACATCAGGAGTTAATTGCTAGTTGTTTTGATAGATACCATAGGACCTAAAGGCAGCACAAACTATGTTATAAAGCCTTTCCAGGATCCAAGTAATTAAATCTTTGAACATCCTGCCAAGAGTGTTTGTGAATTTTCCATTTCTGGAAAGCTTTATAATATGTAGACCATCATCTTGCACAGTTTAGATTTTAATGTTGCTTTTACATAAGAAGCTACACCAGTTGACCTCTCAGATCTTTTAGGTTAAGCTCTTTGTGCTTATATATTACCAGCAGAAAAATAAAAAGGCCATATAAAAAGTGACAATGGCCAAAATAGGTTCATATTGATATCACATTTTATCCTCAAAACCTGTTATGAGCAAATGAAAACACTGGGGTTCACAAAATTTAATTTGACCCAGGTCACAGAGCTCCTATAGAATGTTTGGGTCATCCAAGGCTCCTGACCTCAGTCTCATACTGTCCTCTGGGTCATTCTGAGCCCCCCTGCCAGGGAGGGGTCAGCAGTGGTCCAAAGTTGCTTCATTGCCCAGAGATACTTCGAGGAGAAAGGGGCACTGAACATAAACTTCCCTGTGTAGTTTTAACATGTTTGAATTAAAACATAAAAATTCAGCTTATCATACAAATGATTCTTTACATTTCTGTTTTGTTTTTCCACTCAGATAGTTACTGAACTCCTCTATATACTCAAATATTCCCTGATCCCTTCTGTGTAGAACACTGAGCTGAATGCTGTGGTACACAGTAGAGGTGGTCCTTTTGCACAGAAGGATGGATGTTTGGCTTTTGCACAAGGACACGGGGGTCAGGGCAGTAGATCAGAGTTTATTTCGACTGAGGTCCCCTTGGCCCCTAGACATGGGCAAAAGTGCATGTTGGACAGATGGGGTTAGTTTGTGTCATGATCAAAGGTAGAATTCAAACTTTGATACTCAAGACAGCTTGAAAGGCAGAAAGCACCATGCAGGTCCTAAGATGAAAACTGGACAGCAAAGCACGCTTTAGCCACTGAGGAAGACTGAACCCAGGTTGCTCTGATTCTAACACAGGACTCAAGCCAGTGGTCCCTGAGATCTACTTGGTCAAGATATTTTTTAAAGTAGGACCTGTGTATAACATTCATTCTGGTTCCTCAGCATCAGGTTGGGTCTTCCCTTATTATTAGCACCTGGTGGTACTAACGTCTACAGCAGTTTGTGTGTGTGTGTGTATTTGTGTAGCAGGGAAAAACAACTGTGACTCCATATTGGATCCATTTCTTTAACCTTTGTATTCTATTGGTTTTGCTACAAGTTACTCACTAAAGGGATGTTGCCTATAGCTTGAAGTATACATAATACTAAAATACCTTTGCTAAATACCTTAAGCTAAAATACCTTTGTTTAGCTCACAGGAAACATCCTGACCCGGCCCACCTATAAACGGCTGCAGGAAAGAAGAAGTTAACACATACCCTCCAGGGTCTGGCCAGAACCAGGAAATATTTGCAACAACTTATTGCCTTTTATACTTTACATCCTTCTCTTTGTTCTATAAAATAAACTAGCAGGGCTTCCCTGGTGGCACAGTGGTTAAGAATCCACCTGCCAATGCAGGGGACATGGGTTCAAGCCCTGGTCCGGGAAGATCTCACATGCCACAGAGCAACTAAACCTGTGTGCCACAACTACTGAGCCTGTGCTCTAGAGCCCACGAGCCACAACCACTGAAGCCCACGTGCCTAGAGACTGCTCCACAAAAAGAGAAGACACCGCAATGAGAAGGCTGTGCACCGCAACGAAGACCCAACACAGCCAAAAATAAATAAGTTAATAAATAAATAAATAAAAGAAACTAGCATCCAGCCCAGACAAAATGGTTCTTTGGGACACTTGTCCACCATCTTCTTGGTCTGCTAGATTTCTGAGTAAAGTTTCTATTCCTTGCCCCCAAATTTGTCTCTTGATTTATTGGCCTGTCGTGCAGTGAGCAGTACAAGCTTGGACTCGGTAACGTGTGAGGGAGAGAGAGACAGAGACAGAGAGTGAAGGAAAGATGCTCTCTCACT
>NW_020173691.1:2862508-2981089 GCF_003031525.2 Neophocaena asiaeorientalis asiaeorientalis
AACCCCCTGGGCCTGAGAAACACAGAGAATCCTATATTTCAGTCCATGATTCCATAGCCTTCATAGATATCCTATGCACTTTGAAATGTTTAGTTATTTAGTTTGTAAGAAACAGAAATAGAAGCATTGTGTAGGAGAGTAACGAGAAAGAAAATTTCAAAGATGAGGTTTGGGCCAAATTCTGAGAACCAGAATAATGGGCCAAGGGGAGGTTTTGGGAAACATTGGTTTTTTTCTTTTAGAAACACATTTTGGAAGCTATCTGGATGTTTAGCGTCTGTAAACCAAAGATATACGTAGCTGACTACTCTTCAGCCAAAGATTTTGATAGCTTTTAAACATTGCCTTTGTACATTTGCCACAAGTTATGCAAAGAATGCATTTCCCAAAGGTTATATTTAAGTTACATGTTGCAAATCAAATCACATTTTAAATGTACTCAGGGGCCTTGCTATTTAAAGAGCATTTTGTCTACTGAACACATGTGCATATGAATGTGTGTGTGTGTGTGTGTGTGTGTGTGTGTGTGTGTGTGTCTGTGTATGTATACTAAATTCATCTTGGCTTAAAAATTGGGTGAAACTGTGGTTTACTCACTCACTAAATTCACCATTTTTAAAACTCTTGCTTTTCTGTAGTTTTCAAGCATTTAACGGCCTGAGACAGTAAAAACAAAAAACAAAACAAAACAAAAAAAAGCTACTGCCCTAGGTATCTGCCTGACTTTCAGACAGGAAGACACCAGTTCATTGTCATTTACTTCATGCACACAATAAGCTATCTGAAGTGTCAGAATGTCTGGTGATAGTGTGTTTTATTTTTAAGGGTATAAGAAGGAGGAGGGAAAGAACTGCCTGCAATCTCCCCAGTGTCTCTGTGGAATATTGTTTGTCTGTTTTGAAGGACACGGTGAGCTGGTGAAATGGGGAGGGGAGGGAGAGACTGTTCAAGGCAATGGCCTGCCGGTGGGAGGAGGAGGTTGCTAAATCCAGCTCAAAGGAACTCCACACATCAAAGAACTGGTTTGCTGAAGCTCTGCTCCCAGACCTTGCTGAATCACGCAGCTCAGCTAGACACAACGAGCCTGTTGCTTGAATTACCCAGCGCATTGCTCCAGTTTCCCCTTTTGCTTTGTCAGCAGGAACCTTTACTCGTGTGCATATAAGCATCACTCACATTTGCATGCAAGAGCCATCTGTTTATTTTTGCACAGGCTGGCTGGAACCTCCTCTGAATATTTTCTGAATATTTTTCTGGTCATCTTGATCTTGAACAACCCTTTAACTACCCCCATTTCAAGGCTCTTTCTCACAAGACTTTCTGTTCTGGGATAAATGTGTCCCAGGGCAGAGATTAGGACAATGCCAGGGAGATAAAAATGCTGTCAGGGCAGAGGTGGGGTCATGGTACATCCCACCTGCCCTGACTCTACTTGTTTACAATCTCTCCACTTGGCCACGCCACCTCCCTCTCCATGTGCATATTCACCATGCATCACAAATCATGACCAAATGTGGAGACATGGGTCATTTAGCCGATAATAATTGTACAACTGGAGCCTGTTTATCAACCCTGGAACAAATTAATACCAAATCTGAGGTTATGTTGATGTGATGTTTAAATATGCATTTAATTCAGCCCAATGACTAAAAAATTCCATTAATTATCTAAAATTCTGTCTATGAGTTTGACTGCTTTTTTACAAAATTGACTGTTTAGTTTCATGTTGATACCTCCTGTGAGTAGCTTATTCTCAAAAGCAGAATTTTTTCCTCCTTCTCAAACTCAACATGTCCTTGGAGAGTTCAGGGAAACCATGTAAAGACCCTCAAGACTTATGGAAAGAGCAAAAGGGGAGGGGGGTGGCTTAAAAGGGTGATATTTTTGTTGTTGTTGCAAATTTGCATTTGGAATCACAGAGTTTAAGAATAATGAAATATGATGATGAGTGGGACGCCATGCACAAAGCAGGCATAAAAGTAAATGAAATTTCTCACTGGAGTAATTATATTATCACATTCCCTTCCAATATTCATTCCATCATTGGCATTCAATCAAATAGATCCCTCAGTGAAAGCCACTTCTACCAATACTGTATAAGAAAAGAAGCCTGACCTTTTAATAATTTCCATATGGTCTCTCATATAATTCATAGCAATTGAACACTTACTAAGTGCAGGTATTGTATTAGGGATTTTGCAAACATTATCTTAGTTCAATTAGTCATTATTTCCTTCCATCTACTAACTTTGGGCTTTGTTTGTTTTTCTTTTTCTTGTTCCTGTAGATGTAAAGTTTGATTGTTTATTTCTTATTTCTAGTGGTAGGCCCCTATTGCTACGAACTTCCATCTCTGAACTGCCTTTGCTGCATCCCATAGATTTTGGAATGTTATATTTCCAGTTTCATTTTTCTCAGGGTAATTTTTATTCCCCCTTTGATTCATTTGTTGACCCTTTGGTTTTAGTACCATGTTGTTTAATCTCCACAAGTTTGTATTTTTTCCAGTTTTCTTCTTTTTGTTGATTTCTATTTTCATACCATTGTGGCTGGAAAATATGGTTTCAATCTTTAATATTTATTGAGTCTCGTTTTGAGGGCTAACATGCAATCTATCCTGGAGAATGCTCCATGTGCACTTGAGAAGAATGTGTATGCTGCTGCTTTTGTATAGAATGTCCTGTATATATCTATTAAGTTTGTCTGGTTTAATGTGTTAAGGCCAATGTTTCCTTACTGATTTTCTGTCTGTATGATCTATCCATTGATGTAAATGAAGTATTAAAGTCATAGTACAATTACTGTATTACTGTCAATATCTCCCTTTATGTCTGTTAATAATTATATATTAACGAAATATATATATTAATAAAACATATAATATAAATATTATATTTTCCTATTCTCTACAGTTCTATCATTCTTCTGACCCTAATCCCTGCTGGTTTTCAAAACCTGATGTTTTGGGGGCTTATGTTTCCATGTTGGCTCCAAGGATCAGAGTTTCTGATGTGGGGCACAATTTGTTCACTCCTCAAGGGAGAGTTCCTTGTTTTAGGGAGACCCTCCTGGTTGTGGGTTGCCATGCCTGTGGTGGGGTCCTGGGCAAGGACTTGTCTCTGCCTCTTCTACCATCTCAATGTGTCTTATTTGTATTTTGTTGTGGAGGTGCTGATCATCTAATTCTCAGGGTTTGTGGAGGGGTGGATTATTTTCCATATGTAAATCCCAGCTCTGTCCAATCACAGAACCACAGAGGTAGACGAGTGACCAAGAAGGCCAATTAGAATCTCTATCCCAAGAATTTGAATTTTGGGTGGAGATACAGGATTCAAAATCAGTTAGAGTGGAGTTGTCAGAGCTGAGTATCCTAAAGTTACAACAGATTTAACATCACTGGAACTGGATCTCTGGGACTGCCTAGATCTTCTCTTTTGCAAAGGCTGAGTTTCAGCTCTTCCTTTGACTCTGGAAATGACCTCGTTTCCTTCCAACCAATTCCTTTTGGGAATGCTTGTGTTAGTCAGAAGTAGTTTCTATTCCTTGCAACCCAAGAACAGCAACTGATATACTTAAAAGAGTTTGGTAAGTTCTTAGATCTCACAGATACTCAGTGGCAAAGTTGGGCTTTTAACTGAGACTTGTATGACTACAAAATTCCACAAATAGCCATTAGTTATGCTGATTCATTTACCCTGTCTCATTCATCTCATGGCTTTTATAGTTCTTGTAGCAACAGGATTTGTGATTTTTGCTTTTCTGCTTAAGACTTTGGCCGGTTTCTCATTAGTAGAACACCTCAGCCAATTCAGGGTTGTTTTGCTTTATTTCTTAATTTCTGCCAGAGAGCACATTAGTAGTATTAGTTGGACAAGTTATTTCACTTATCTGGATGTCTGCCTCCTCATCCCTTTATGACATAAAGGGAAGGTGGAATCATATAATTACAGGCAGCCTTCAAAGGAGGAAGTTCATTTGAGGGTTCTCTCTTTGCCGAGCAGAGGTGATGGAAGACAGTCAGCGGAGCTTGAGCTGCTGAGACACAGGGAAACTGTCCAAAGCCCTGAGGGAAGATGATGTAAGGCCTTGCAGATGAGCTTAATAGTTTTCAAACTTTTGTTCACACTTTCATGGCAAAATTTTTGGAGTGTACACTGCCTAATACGGTGCATTATTTTTGTAAATGATAAACATTTACTACTGAACCATTCTGTCATATGATAAAATAAATGCAAAAGATAAAAATTTAAAGAATACATTAACAAGCATAAACATAAGTTATAATATTTTATTTCTGCATCTTCATGATTATTTTCTGCACCTCCTAGGGTACCCACACCTACCTTGGACACCACTGAATTGGAAGTCAAAGAAAGGAATCCTGGTAATAAGTCTAGATAAATTCTTTCAGATCATGATTTTTGCTGCTGAGGGATTTTTTAAGGCCCTCCCCTCCCCTCAAGGTCAGCGTATAAAAATAGTGTTCATTCACAATACCAATTTAGCAGTTATCATATTACATTAATTCATTTTTATAAGTATTTTCCCATCAGACTATGACATTCTTGGGACTTTCCTGGTGGTACAGTGGTTAAGACTCCACACTCCCAATGCAGGGGGTCTGGGTTCAATCCCTGGTCAGGGAACTAGATCCCACATACATGCCACAACTAAAAGTTCACATTCCACAACTAAGGAGCCCACCTGCCGCAGCTAAGACCTGGCATAAATAAATAAATAAATAAATAATTTTTTTAAAAAATCAAAAAAAAAGACTATGCCATTCTTAAGGGCAGAGGCTATGTCATATTTATCTTTGCATTCTCAGTATATGGCTCTAACACAGTTATAGCACAATAGATGCCTAACAAACAACTGTTTAATTGAATAGAAACCCACTCCGTCTCCTTCATGTCTGTCGGGCCAGGGCCACCACTGGAATAGTTGTTGAGGCCCTCTGAGCAGTTGGCTAGGGTCCCAAGCCCAGCAGCTTTGGTCTTAGCCCAGCCTTGCTGTTGAACAGGAAATAACCAACACATTTTAAACACAAACAAATGCAAAGAACTGAATATCAAGAAATTAGCCTGAGAGCTCAGAGAAGGAAATCTATTAAATAAATAGCAATATCTTAAAAGCTCTCTTTGTCTTCAAATACTGATCTCTATCAGAGGAATGGGCAAGGTTTCCAATATGGAAATCCTGGAAATTACTCTGCAGTAGGAAAAACTCTCATGTGTGTCTCCGGGTTCTCCCCAGTAGCTATTGTGAAAAAACTCCATGTGGCATTAGGATCCCTCCATGGTGAGTTACATTGCCTGTGTATGTAGTTCTTTGGTCTGGAGGCACTTAGGTTTTGCAGTCAGGTCAGGAAATCATGCATATGTTTCTCGGTTTCTCTATTCCCTTGACTCTATATTATCAGAGCTTATGGATGTGGTGTAGGTTGCATCTTGCATTTTTGTGAAATTATGCAATTCAGTCTTCTTTGGCGTCCCAGGAGAAGCCTGGGAAAACTCACAATGTCAAGTTTTTCTCTTTCCCTGAGGAGGAAGTGGAATTCCATTCCTTTGTCCCTACTGCTTCCCCCCCCCCACCAACCCCCAGAGGACAGAGCTGTGTACCAGAACAATTGACCAAGTAAGGTCCTGCACTCACATCCTTGGGGAGGGAAAAATTTTATCAGATTCCCAGGGCTAGAGAGATTTCATCTGTCCAACTTCAAGGACTGTTCCCCCACACATTTTCAAGTGATGAAACAAAGGAATATCAGACCACATCCTCCATCTGGTGAATGAGGTAGAGCAATACACGGCAGAAAGGGTGGGAAAAAGACAAAGCGAACAGAGAGAGGTTGAGGAACTAAAGATGTCGCTCCTGGAATCTGGCACCAAATGGATTATTTAACCTGAGATAGGGGATATTTCTCTTGAGATAAGATGTTTATAGTGAATACAGAAGGCTCTCTCCTGGAGACTAGAGCTATATAAGGCTTGACTCAGAGTCCTCGGACAGGACACACAGCCCGAGAAGATTTATTCAAGTCCCTTCTCCTCCTGCACAAGTGCTGCCTCAGTTGTTTGCGGTGGGTACTTTCAGATGCAAATGTGACATTGGTCACTGGATGCTAATCTCAGTTGCTAGTCTCCTTGTTCCTCTGTCCAGGAGAGAATCGGCTGGAACACCAATGCTACTGCACAACATGCAGTGTCACGGCTCTGTGCCTACCGTACTTTTAAAAAAAAAAAAAAAAGGAAGAAAAAAGTCATGATAAAATTTCCCCCTCCAACAGTGCCAATTATTTATGGGCTTTCTCGAGGTTCAGTGCTATTCAGTGAAAACCAACCACATGGAACCCCCAACCCCTCCCCTCCCTGTACTTCTCTACAAAATTCACAATGGGCAAACCAAAGGTGTGTCTATCCTTGGTCAGATTTTTCTCTCTGAATCTGTGGACAAAAATATCACTGTAGCATTTGTGCACCTGAACTGTTCTCTCCCTTTTGCACAGAAGACATTGCATTTGTCCTCCTGATCCTGGAAGAGAAGAAACTGTTCACCTGAGTACGTTTTGAAATTCTCTCCTTGAACTGGGGTTGGTTCCCATCATGGCTAGATTTGCAACATGAGTTTGAGTGGTCTACAGGGCTGTCAGCAAAATAATATCACCACTTTGTGGAGGAGTGACGGGCCATACAAAGAGTGCGGCTTGTTTTATCTACTCATGCTGGCCACCAGCTCTGTAAAAAACAGTTTCAATATTTTCCCACAGAATGTATGCTAATTAAAAAAAATGTATATAACATAGACAAGCCAAATAATTCCACTACTTAAAGGTAACCACTATACACACTCGACATGTATATCTTGCTTGTCTTTTTTCTATACATGAATTTTCTTTTGACCAAAAAAAGAAAATTGACTATATATACTGTTTTATATACCACTTTTTTACCAAACAAAATATACTGTATATTTTTCATATCAGACATTGTTCTGAAAATTCATTTATAAAGGGAATATATATATTAAAATTTTTTTTTTTACCTTATGGTATACCATAATTTACTTAACTAATCTCTTATTTGGGGAGACATTTGAATTTGCTTTTTTTAAAATTTATTTTATTTTGGCTGCATTGAGTCTTCGTTGCTGCACGTGGGCTTTTCTCTAGTTGCAGTGAGCGGGGGCTACTCTTTGTTGCAGTGCACAGGCTTCTCATTGCGGTGACTTCTCTTGTTGCAGAGCACAGGCTCTAGGCACGCAGGCTTCAGTAGCTGTGGCGAATGGAATCAGTTGTTGTGGCACACGGGCTTAGTTGCTCTGCAGCATGTGGGATCTTCCCAGACCAGGGCTTGAACCCATGTCCCCTGCATTGGCAGGCGGATTCTTAACCACTGTGCAACCAGGGAAGCCCTTGAATTTGTTTCTATTGAAAAAATTCTTTGGATAAAATCTTCACTTTGGACATACTTATGATCCTTTCCTAAAGATCAATTACTAGCAGTATAATTACTATTCCAAGGGTAAAAAAAAATGATGTCTTTTGACTCATCACCGAATGGCTTTCCAAAAGACTATACTAAGATTATACCAATTTACAAGATTATACCAATTTAATATTTTTTGGCATTTTGATAGGCACCCACCAAAAGGTATCTTATTATTGTTTCATTTTGCATTTATATTGCAATATTTCAATAGATATTACAGTAAACATTAAAAAAATTTACTGCTCATTTGTAGTGCCTCTTTTGTGATACAGTATTAACAACTTTTATATGGTCTTCTATTGGGAACTGAGTATTTTTCATATTGATGTGTAAAAACTCTTTATATATTGCATTCTATATGATGCAGTTTTTTTCTTCAATTTGATGCTTGACTTTCAATATTATTTATTGTAGGGGACATGTAAGATAATTTCCCTTTTATATGTTTACTAAGAACTTTAAAAAGTAGAGATGCAATAAGATAAATAAAATATAAATACCTGAATATCACTACCCAGAGATAACAAAGACAAGGAAGAAATTTTTACTTTTAGTAAGATTCAAACCATTTAAATATTTTCTATTATGGTTTCTATCTTTCATGTTATTCTTAGAAATATCTCCCTTACTTTAGAATCACCTGCATCTGTTTCTATTCCTTTTTTTTTTTACTAGATCTTTATTGGAGTATAATTGCTTCACAATACTGTGTTAGTTTCTGTTGTACACCAAAGCGAATCAGCCATATGCATACATATGTCCCCATATCCCCTACCTCTTGAGCCTCCCTCCCACCCTCCCTATCCCACCCCTCTAGGTCATCGCAAAGCACCGAGCTGATCTCCCTGTGCTATGCTGCTGCTTCCCACCAGCCAACTATTTTACATTCTGTAGTGTATGTATGTTGATGCTACTCTCACTTCACCCCAGCTTCCCCCTCCTACCCCATGTCCTCAGGTCTATTCTCCATGTCTACATCTTTATTCCTATTCTGCTCCTAGGTTCATCAGTACCATTTTTTTTTTTTTAGATTCCATATATATGCATTAGCATACGATATTTGTTTTTCTCTTCCTGACTTACTTCACTCTGCATGACAGACTCTAGGTCCATCCACCTCACTACAAATATCTCAATTTCGCTTCTTTTTATGGCTGAGTAATATTCCATTGTATATATGTGCCACATCTTCTTTATCCATTCATCTGCTGATGGACACTTAGGTTGCTTCCATGTCCTGGCTATTGTAAATAGAGCTGCAATGAACATTGTGGTACATGACTCTTTTTGAATTATGGTTTTCTCAGGGTATATGCCCAGTAGTGGGATTGCTGGGTCATATGGTAGTTCTATTTTTAGCTTTTTAAGGAACCTCCATACTGTTTTCCATAGTGGTTGTATCAATTTACATTCCCACCAACAGTGCAGGAGGGATCCCTTTTCACAACACCCTTTCCAACATTCATTGTTTCTAGATTTTTTGATAATGGCCATTCTGACCGGCAGGTGATACCTCATTGTAGTTTTGATTTGCATTTCTCTAATAATTAGTAATGTTGAGTGTCTTTTCACGTGCCTCTTGGCTATCTGTATGTCTTCCTTGGTGAAATGTCTATTTAGGTCTTCTGCCCATTTTTTAATTGGATTGCTTGTTTTTTTGATTTTGAGTTCCATGAGCTCTTTGTATATTTTGAAGATTAATCCTTTGTCTGTTGTTTCATTTGCAAATATTTTCTCCCATTCTGAGGGTTGTCTTATTTATGGTTTCCTTTGTTGTGCAAAAGTTTTTAAGTTTAATTAAGTCCCATTATTCCTTTTAAATTAGCATGTAAATCTTTCATTCATTGGGAGTAATTTTGGTATAAAGTAAGGCTGTAACTTTGTTATCTTTCCAAATTCTCTTCCTTCTGCCCAGTATATCTCTCTATATAAAGTATAGATATTTGGCTTTCTTTCTGTAGAAGGGTAGGACAGTGAATAGAGGAAACTGTGAGGAAGCCAAATAGTTCTGGGAAAAGCAAGGAACTATATCAACAGCAATAAAGACTGATGAACGCCAGTGGTCACATACAATAACTAGGTCAAAAGGGGGTCCCATAATATGCAGTGAAATAATGGAAGAGCTATGGATGGCGAGAGGTGAGCTGACTGTTGACATTCAATTTCTAGCCCTCTGTCTTTTCCTCTGCCATCACCTACCACCCTTGCTGCCGCCTTCTGGGAAGAAAAAAAAAAAAGCCTACTCATTAAGGTGAGATGGAGTTAAGGCATAAGGAAATGTATGAACCCAAGTGAGAAATCTAGTGACCAGGATTTGCGGGCCCTGGGGTTGGATAGTTGAGGCACGAGGGAGGGTATCAGACTTTGCTCAGTGCCATCTCTGGATGACAGAGTGAAAGCTATGGCTCTGTGTATATTGTTAGTGGCTTTACACATTTTAAACAACTGGCTTACCCTGACTCCTAATCACATGAGAATTACGTAGTTCTATGATTTAGCTTAGACTATCTGCCCCACCCTCCTGGATACTGGCCAGGCCTCTGTTAGAGCAGCTTGCTAACGTTAGCTGTCCTGACATTGTGGAGAACTCAGGCAAGTCAGCTTCTGCTTTTCCCTGCCTCCCTGTTAAAGTACTGTCTCACCTGAGCTAAGATATATGTTCATAAAACCACTTTGCTGTTTCTACAGAACAGGTCCTCTGTGCTAGAGCTTGGAAACACTCTCAGCATCTTACCGTTTAGAACTCCTTTCTGTTGGGTGGACCACCTTGAACGCTAACCCCAGCCTGCTTAATTGGAAGTTATGTCTAGTCTAGTCTCCCTTGGATAAACAGAACTCTTCAACTCTGTTCTTGGCTTGCCTTCTGGACTTTGGTACTAACACACCACTCATTGCTCTTGCTTGACCTGTCAAGTGCTCGCTCAGAACACATGCCGGGCCTGATCCAAGCACTGGTCTCCCTTCCTCCTGGCCACTCTGGCCTCCCGGAATCCAAGACCGGATGCCAACCACCCATCTCTACTCTCAAATTGTTCATTACTGACAACGAGATTTCCAAGTCAGTTAAAATAAAACTTTGAGTTTATTTTCATCGCTGCAGAAATTGACAACAATTTTTCAAAACGTTTGATGAAATCAAGATTTTCTCTCTGAGTCTTTTGGCTGCCTACTTTTGGTTGGGGGGGAGGGGGTTTGAAATGTATTCCTAATTGCTCATGGAAGCATTTTTACAGTGGCTGCTTTAAAATCTTTGCCAGATAATTCTAACATCTCCGTCAGCTTGCTGTTGGCATCTATTGATTTTCTTTTCTCAGTCCATTTGAGATCTTTTTAGTTCTTGATGTGACAAGTGATTTTTGATTGAAAACTAGACATTTTGTATATCGCATGCATTGTAAGAGATAGATCTTAATTAAGCCTTCTGTTTTAGCTGACTTCTTCTGACATTGCTCCAACAGTGAATGTAGTTATTGCTGAGCAAGGCTGGGAGTTCCCACTCCATACTAGGTACTAGGCTCCATTGATATCCCCTGGCTGGGAGGCACTGGAGCTGCCCCCTTAACTGCTCCCCATGTGGCCTCTTCTGATGGAGGGTGGGGGGACCTCATTATTAGTGGGCTGTGAGGAAAGTCCACTCTACTAGGCCTCCTCTGATACCAAGGCAGGGGAGGGGGAAGGATGTCTCTGTCCACCAAGGAGGAGTGGAAGTTCTGGTCCCTCTGGGAGGTCTGAGACACCACCCATGTTGGAGGGAGTGGGGGGAATTGAAGTGCCTCATTACAGCCTCACGAAGATGGGAATATTGCCTCCCCAGCCTTTGCTGGCAGGGGTGGGGTGGGACCACAGTGTTTTCCTTGTTGTTGGCAGAAGCAGACCAATTATCGTCTAATAGTTTTCTGCCATTTTCCTGGTCCTCTGGTTGAGAGAGCAGGCTCTTGGTAGGGCCTTTTTTGTCTGCACCCACTGGCATTTGGGAATGCCAGCTTCCTGAGACCTGTGTCTGAGAAACACGAAACAAAAAGAAAACTCACCACCAAGTTGCTCTTCTGTTCCCAAAGTCATTAGTCAGTCAGCCGTCTCTCTTCTTTTCAGAATCATCTTATGTTTGTGTTATATATAACGTCCAGGCTCTTCCATTGTACATAGTGGGAGAAATACCAAAAAGCACATGTGCTCCATCTTTCTTAAATCTTAAAAGACAGAAGTAAAAGCAGTAATATAGGAAAATATATACCTCTATGTATGAAACATATAAATTTAAAACACATACACGTATGAATTCCTATCACGGGAACACCAGATCCCGTGCTTCTTTTATCTGGTTTAATTTGCCTCAATACTTAGTTAAATATGAATAGTTTGTGTTCAGAAAGAATCTTGTCAGGAAGAGTCAGAATCAGCTAAATGTGGATCTCTCTCTTTCAACATCTAATTAGACTTGTTACTGTCAGTTCTTTCTTGGTTACAAATCATCAGTAGTTCTTATAATTATATCTGTGTAAAGAAAGGCAGGACAGTTCTTCTTGATGCCTGCAGTTCTGAGCAATGTGAAAGCAAGTCTAAGTTCTTATATGAAACTCAGACGGAATACCCGTGTGTGCGTGTGTGTGTGTGTGTGTGTGTGTGTGTGTACACATGCATACATGTCTATCTCTCTATATACATACTGTTAGCAAATGTTTAAAGTCATGGCAAATTTTTTTGAGTATCCTTTAAGAAAGAAACATAATTTATATCTTCATGGAAACAAAAGTGAGACATGAAATGTAGAGATGTCTCTGACCACAGTACTTTCCATCAACCTAGAGCTCTTCCAGAAAAGCAGGTCGAGTAGTGAAATAACCACCCCACTGGAGGCCAGGGGCCTGGATTTGCTATTAGAATCATAAGTTGTTGGACTGAGCTGCTTGGCTTCGTTCTGTATCCTCGACCTGGCTTTTATGTCTCCCAGGGCTGGCGGGAGGAAATGCCAATATGCTGCAACACAGCTACAGAGTAAAAGAGATGAGAAAAGAAAAAGATCCTCTGAAACTGAACCCGGGTCTCCCCAAGAATGCATCACCAGATCTGCTTTATAAGAGTCATCTGCCTCTGAGAGGCAGAGGAGAGGGAGCCAGGAAACAGAGAAGTCTTTCTGCAGCAGTCAGCGCAGGTCCATCTCCAACTGTAGCAGTGACAGCTCCGTCACCTGTGTAAAGAGTTTGGAGAGCTCTAAGGAGTCTTGACTTTCTGCCTTGACATGGCAGAGGAATCCTGTTTCAGGCTTTGACAAATCTCGATCTAACTTCTCTCAACACGTGCAGCATGAGTAAAGAGATTTAGCTTGTGGGAGGCCCTGTTTCATGTCTGCCTTGATGCAGCCTCTCCAATTCAGACTCACTCAGGCACCCACCAGCCTATACAAACACATACTTACAATCACAAAATTAGCTCAGGAAACCCCGTCCTAACCTTGCCTCCTACACCACCATCCTACCTAACGCCAAAATGCTATTGTTTGGGTTCCAAAGAAGCCAATACTGCTTGGGTCTTGGACTTGAGTTTTGCACATAACTACCATGGCTTAAGATGCAACTCTCTCTCAAAAACTTTGACCAGGTTTGCCTTCCTGCCTTTCTACTTCCCTTCCTCATCCCCACCCCCACCAGTGCTGCTTCAGATAGGACCTCACCCTAGCTTCCAGCCATAGAAGGGGACTCTCAGCCCCAGCCACCTGACCATACCCTGACAGTGCGCAGTCTTGAGCAAGTTGTTTACCCTCTCTGAACCTCAGTGTCTTCATTATAAATAGTACATTATGTTACCGCAAAGACTCGTGTAACGCTCTGATGAGATATTGCATGCCCACTATTTAGCACAGTGCTTGGTGCATAAAAAGCCCCCATCTCTCCTTCTCTTTCTCTCTCTCTCATTCTCTCTCATCTCTATCTCTACCTCTATCATCTCTCCAGATCTGGGATAGTATCAGAGGAATTATGTTTTGTTCAAGACACCCCTCACTTTCAGAAGGGCATTGATGAAGTAGAGTGTCCAAAGGAACATCAACTCCGAATAGATAAAATAATGATAGCAATAACTAACATTGAACGCCTATGTGCCAAAACATTGTACAAGCAAACAGTCATTTTTGTCATTTATTCTTGACAAAAGCCAAAAAAAAAAAAGGTGGCTATTACTATCCTTACTTTCCTACTAAAGAAACTGAGACAGAAAAAGTCAACTTGCCCAATTATCACAGAGTTCAGAGGGGCAGAAATGGAATTCAATCCTAAGTCATTTTGATTCCAAAATGAGAGAACAAAACAAGAGAACAAAAATGGACCATCAAATAAAAAGAGGAAAAACTGGAATCACCTCAGTATAACCAAAAGAAAGGAATCTACTACACAAGACAATGATGAATTCATGGTGATGCTATCCAAAATTGAGAAATCATCAGACGAATTCATGGAAATAATGCAAAATTTAAGTAATATACAGGCTTTGGAGGAGAGTAGAGAGCTTGAAAATCTCATTGGTATCTCCCATGCATCATGTGTCTTAAAAAGAGAAATGCAGAAAACAAAAGACCTAATGACAAAAGTAACAAAACAAAAACTATTTGAAAAGAAGAAATCAGGACTTCCCAACAAAGGCATTTAGAAGAAATGCACTCACTATGAAAACGCCAACTTCTGTATCTGCCTGATCATATTTAAAGGAACAGAAGAAATATTTGTAATTAATCTGCCCAATAAATACCAGATCATAGCACAGGCAGGTGCATGTCTAGATAAAATTTCTTGCAGCTAATTTAAACTTTCTACATGCACCAGTAGATAATCTCAACGTAAATAATACATTTCTTCTTGACCCTTTAAAGTAAGCCAATGTGTAGAAGAGGATCTTGACTTATATTTTGTATCTCATATGCTTCTATATACTTTTAGCATTTGTGGATAGACTTAATATATATCCAGTAAGTATATATTCCATCGTCTTTTCACTACAAGACCCTGATTCCTGCCATATGATATAAGGGGAGAGTGAGGGAACTGGGAATATTTAACAGGCTCTCAGAGTAGGAGGAACAAGGGTGCAACATCAAGAAATCTCCAATAGCTCATTCTACTCCAAGGTCCTATGATGTAATGACCTGCAGGCAATGGAGCCCAACTGTAGGAAACTGGAACTTGTAGCCCTGCTCTGAGTGAGGTTCTAGCTCCAGGAACTTGACCTTCCGTGGTTTTCCCTTGCCAATACCTTTACTTCTCTCTGTGCCATAAAATGAAAGTTTCCATGGCAGCTTCCAAATAGTATTCTGCTATTTCTTATGTCTTCTGGAATTTTCTTACCCTGGATGTATGATTTTAGGCTCAAATGATACCTCATTTAAAAAATTAAGACTAATCCTCTTGAACTTATTTTTCAGTATGATCTTTTTTTTAACAGTGTGGACTCTGGAGCCTGCATTGCCTTCCTGGGTTTGAATCTCAGCTCTACTACTTCTTACCACATGACTTGAGGATAATATAATATT
Organism: Neophocaena asiaeorientalis asiaeorientalis; assembly: GCF_003031525.2. Classification (NCBI taxonomy): domain Eukaryota; kingdom Metazoa; phylum Chordata; class Mammalia; order Artiodactyla; family Phocoenidae; genus Neophocaena; species Neophocaena asiaeorientalis. Next base: position 2,877,518 of record NW_020173691.1, read on the forward strand.
GATGAATGAGATTACTAGGAGATGAGGAAATTTAAGTAAATTGTCCAAAGGGCCATACTAGTAATAGAGCTGAGACTTAAACCCTAGTGGAGTTGTCTTCATGTTTCTGTCCCATAAAGGGATTGTTGGTGTTAGGTTGGTCTTTGCAGTTGTGTTTCCATCCAGCTGGAATGTCCTCACAGAAAAACTTCCTTCCTCTCCACCTCAAACCAAAGAAAAATGGAACTTTCAGCACTTTGCCAGAAAAGTCCTTGGTACTTCTGTTTTATTGATTCAACTAGACTCATGAATATTGACTGAGAAAAATGCTATGTGCTGAGCACCATGCTGGGGATTGGGGATACAGAGGTGAATAACACATAAAACACTTTTCTGAAAGTTGCTCGCAGTCTATTAAGGGAGGCATACCTGGAAACCAATAAAGTTAAAAGTAGTGTGTGAAGGGTGCGGCAGCGTAACGTTTCTGAAAGTTTGACTGATTTCTTTTTTGAGCACCTTAGATTCTCTCTTTGCCTTATCCCCACTCAAGCACGAGGCCAACCCACACCTACTGCCATAAAGAGGGATGTGACCCAGGCATGATGGAGTCTTCCCAGCTTGAGTGTATAAAAGTCTAAAACCTCAGGAAAGAGAGATTTAACTCAAATATTTAAGGATGGAAGAGAGAGAGAGAAGGAACGTACCAAGCCATTGGAGACAGGTTCCCGTGCAGGAGAGCATTTGTTCGTTTATTCACTCTTCTTTCACTCACTTATTCATCTGTTCAACTCGTGTTTATGAAGTAAATCCTATGGGCCAGGGATTGTTTTAAACGCTGGGGACACAGTAGTGAACATCACAAAGTCCCCGTGCTTCAAGACGCTTATACTCTTGTGCACAAGAGACTGAAAGTCAGCAGATAACCAGCTAAACATATGGGACACCAGATGGTGATAAGGGCTGTAGAAAAACAATAAAGCAGAGAGGGGAGGGAGAGGTTGGGCTGGAGGTGGAGTGGGGAGGAGGTTGCTGTGCTATCCGAGAACAGCCTCTCTAGTTCAGTGACTGAAAGGGGTAAGGGAGCAAAACATGCCTCTCCAAAGAAAGAGCATTTCATGCAGGGGGAACAGCAATTCAAAGGCCCTGAGACAGGAATGTACTTCATGCATCCGTGGAGGCCAGTGGGGTTGGAATGACTGAAGGGGAGACAGCAGGAGATGAGGTCAGAGAGCAATGGAAATCCAGATCATGCAGGACTTTAGAAGCCAATGAAAGGAGGTTGGCTTTTCCAGCGGGTGAGATGGGAAGTCATTAGTGTTTTGTGCAGGGAAATGACTTGATTTGACTTTTAAACTCATTTTGGTGCCTATATTGGGAATTGGGAGGATGCAAAAAGAAAAACAAGGAAAAGAGTGTGGAGACTGTTATGATAATCCCAGGAGGGATGATGGTTTCTTGGACCAAGGTAGTAGCAGCGCCAGAAGTGAGAATTGATCAGATTCAGGTAGGGACCCCAGGATACGCTGATGGGGCAGATGTGGAATATACAATAATAAAAAGAGCTATCAAGATGGAACAAAGATTTTCAGCCTTGATCAAGTGGGAGCCTAGAGGTTTAGGTTAGATGAGACCTTAGCATTCATTCACCCATTCCACTCCTCTCATTCAGTTTTGGGAGGAAACTAGGACCCAGAGACACAGAGCATCTGCCCTGGTCACACAGGAAATTAGAGACCAGAGTGTGAATTCCTGAATTTCAGTCCCCTGGCCCTTTCTCCTTCCTCTTCGGCGTCATTGATTTGATTTTTTTATTGTCACAGGCAGTACTCACCAGTGTTCCGGCTGAAGAGAAATGGATATCTGCAAAATAGAATAAGAATTGCAAAATCAATAAATTTGTGTTTTTTAAAATGATGTCCTCATCTGTTTTTTTAAAAAATAATTTTCAAAACTAGTTTTAGATTTACAGAAAAATACAGAGTTCCAAATACCAAGTTTCCCCTGTTATTAGTATCTTACATTAGTATGATAGATTTGTCACAATTAATAAATGAAAAATGAGTTTTTATTAACTAGAGTTCATATTTTATTGTTTTCCTTAGTCTTTTCCTAATACCCTTTTCTTATTCCAGGATCCCTTCCAGGATACCACAGTATATTTAGTCGTCATAGATGCTTAAACTCTTCTTGTCTGTGAGCCTTTTTTAGAGTATCCTTGTTCTTGACGGCCTTGACAGTTTTGAGGAGTACAGGTCAAGTATTTTGTGGAACTTCCCTCAACTGGAATTTGTCTGACATTCTTCTCATAATTAGACAGGAGTTTTGTGTTTTTAGGAAGAAGATGGCATGACATTTCATCACTTCATATCAAGGCTACATATTATGAATATGATTTATCATTGTGGATGTTAACCTTGATCACCAGGTGAGGTGGTATTTATCAGGTTTCTCCTCTGTGATGTTACCCTTTTATTCCCCTTTCCATACTGTCCTCTTTGGCAGGAAGTCACTATATGAGCAGCTCACACTTGGAGAGTGGGGTATCTTGAGGGTGGAATATCTACATAAATTATTTTGAATTCTTCTTCATTGATCTGTTTATTCTCCCCCACCTATTTATTTATTCAATTATTTATTATATCCATATGGACTGGGCAGGGCACCAAGGATCTGTGCTACATCTGACACAGGAAATGGATGGATGAGTTGTCGGACAGATGAAGGCTTTTTTACAACTGACAACAGAAACTGTAACAACAAGTACATGTCCACACAAGAACCTGCACGTGAATGTTCACAGCAGCATTTTTCATAATAGCCAAAAGGTAGAAACAACCCCAATGTCCATCAACTGACAAATGGATAGACAAAATGTAATATAGCTATACAATGGAGTATTATTCGGCCAGAAAAAGGAATAAAGCGCCGATACATGCTACAACATAAATGAACCTTGAAAACATGCCAGTAGACAGAAACCAGTCACAAAAGACTAGATATTATATGATTCTATTCACATGAAATGTCCAGAAGAGGGAAATTTGTAGAGACAGAAAGTAGACTAGTAGTTGCCTCAGGCTAGGGGACGGGGGGGCTAGAAGGCTAGGGAGGTGATGGCTAAAAGGTACAAGGTTTCCTTTTGAGATGAAGAAAATATTCCAAAATTGACTGCGGTTATGGTTGCACATATCTGTGAATATATTAAAAACCATTGAATTATAGACTGTAAATTGGTGAATTATAGACTGTAAATTGGTGAATTATATCTCAATAAAGCTGTCTTTAAAGGGAAATTGTAACAGCATGCAAATTGAGAAATATAATTTGGTCTCTTTTATACTAACATTAGGCTGGATTGTGCTTTAAAGCGTATTCCTGGTTATCTTTGGTGTGGAAATGAACAGAAACAGAGACCATTTCGAAATGTTGGACAACAATGCAAAAATACTCATATTCGGTTCTAGAAAACATTACAGTGATTTTGAAATAACTGATTCTCCTTTCTAATTGTGTTTTGACTAAGTGACTATAAATTTACCTTCTTTAGATGTGGTACATATATATAATGAAATATTACTCAACCATTAAAAAGAAAAAAGGAATAATACCATTTGCAGCAACATGGATGGGCCTAGAGATTATCATACTAAGTGAAGTAAGTCAGAAAGAGAAAGACAAACACCATATGATATCATTTATATGTGGAATCTAAAATATGACACAAATGAACTTATCTACGAAACTGAAACAGACTCACAGACAGAGAACAGACTTGTGGTTGCCAAGGGGGAGAGAGGTGGGGGAGGGATGGATTTTTAGGATTAGCAGATGCAAACTATTACATATATTACATATAGAATGGATAAACAGCGAGGTCCTGCAGTATAGCACAGGGAACTCTATTCAATATCCTGTGATAAACCATAATGGAAAAAAATGTATACATATAATACATATATATATATATAACTGAATCACTTTGCTGTACAGCAGAAATTAACACATTGTAAATCAACTATATTTCAATTAGAAAAATTCACCTTCCTTGAGTTCATAAACACAGACACACAGGGGAAGTATGGGCAAGACATTTTCTAAACGGAAAGTCAACCTAGAGACGAAATGTGCTTCGGGCAATCCACAAAGAAGAAGAACAAAATGAGACTAATGGACAGTTAAACACACATATGCACGTACACACCACACCACGTGATGTTTTACCCTTCAGTTCAGCTGACTCCCTTTCCTTTCTCTGTTTTCTTTCATTACCTTGGTTACCACCTCAGCTATGAATAAATGACTCCACACTGTTTAGCCTAAGGCTTAATGAAATGGGCTCTTTAAACATTAAATGGAGCCAGATAGACATAAGGAGAGATACAGCTCTAAGCATATGAACTTGAACTTTTTGGCAGATTCTGACCAGCAAATACACAACACTCTTCCTGAGGAGAAATTAGCTCATCATTTGTCTGTGGAGTTGGCCCAGGGCAATCATTTCTTTCTGAGTTCCATCTGCAGACCTGCCATCCCTGTAGAATGGGGTTGGCATGATCCCAGAAACATGTTTCAAAGAGGACTCAAGGAATGGCTTCCGATGTTTCTCACAGCTGGTACCCTGCTCTTTCCTCAAGGTAGGACTCATCTATAAACAAAAGCTTTCTGCTAGGGGGGTTGAAGTGAGTGACAGAGGTGTTCAAAAGGAAATGTAAGCCACAGAGACAGGAGGGGAGAGGAGAAGCTGGTGCCAGTGTCAACAGGAGGGGCTGATATGTGTGAAAACACTTGAGGACAGAGGAGAAGGAAACCTTCCAGGACAAACACTTGAGGACAGAGAGAGCCTTGTTATTCCCTGAAAAGACTGGCAACTATTGGAGGTTGGAGCTCCATCCTATGCTGGACTTTCCATCCTGGGCTTTGACTTGGCGAAGAAGTGCAGAGGGGAGAGCTGTGAGGAGTTAGAGAATGAGTAGCTCCAGGTATTCGGGTATTTCTGACTAGTGTCTGCTGAGTTTGCTCTCCACTCTCCTCTCTTCCCAGTTCACTATTTCCAATCCTTTGCACCATTCAGACTTTCTAGGTCAGTCCTCATTTCCAACACTCTTTCCCATGGCCCCATAAACAATCAAAATTGCTGGAAATTCTAACCTTTTATCACTCAGACTACATCGCTTAGACTATTGCCTGCGACTAGAAATGGATCATAAGCCACTATCTGTATTTGCACCACATACCTCTGCTTGGAGAGTTCACTGTCCTGGCAGCTCTTCCTTTTCCTTTGGTATCATGGGAATTTATCAGCTTGATGAGCTGACCATTGTAATTGCAATATGCTGGGCCATTGGTGGGAGGGGTAGGGTGGGATAAAGAAAAGCAAATGTGAAACTCCAGAAAAGATAGCTTCAGAGTATTAGCATTGCCTATAATGGCATATTCAATTAAAAAATAAATTATGTGCAAATTCTAGAATGACCTTCTTCCTGCCACTTACCACACTTCCTGTATTTGAACACAACTCAAGAAAACTCCCAGGAGAAATTCTTACTTAAACTCATCACCCCATCCCCCTCCCTTAAACTCAATACTTGGTACTATCCACTTCATTAAATGACACTTTCTAGGAGCTTGGCAGATATTTCTGTTCGCACACCCTAGGAAATCCATCTCCCAGGTGCCGTGGCTGACCAACATGACACTTTATTAGAGAACTTGCTGTTGACGTGGAAAACGTTAGTCTAAAAGACAAACAAAAGCCCCACAGAGATACAGAATCCCCAGTTACCTTTTTGGTAATCTACTGGGTTAACTCAGCACTTCTTTCTCCCTCCTCTTTGTAGAAAAGTTATCCAAAATCCCTAGCAGGTATTCAAAGCCTGCCATGACTGTCCACTTCTTACATTTCCAGCCTTTCCTTCTACCTCTCTCCCTAATGGCAAAAGGTGTGGCTAAGCTGGGGGGCTCAGCACTTCCTGAGCCTGCTGGCTTCTTGCTCATCACCATGCCTTTGTGTATGCAGTTTACTCCCTCTGTCAGGAATGCCAGCTTCTCAAATTCCACCTGTTGAAATCCAATCTATCCCTCGAAATCCGATTTAAATACCAGTTTATCCGTAAAGTCTTCCCTGATCTACATCCCCCAACTCTTCCCTACTGTAATGAATTTCTCTTTCCCCCCATGTCCATATCAATATACAGGATTATCAAATTTTGCCTAACAGTCATCAACAGTTAATTACCAGAAAGTATTTCACTCATTCAAAAAATACATTTTAAGGGACTTTAACTTGACTATATCTATAATTATCATGGTTCCTAGAAAGTCACCTTGCCTAGAATACTTAGCAAACTTATGAGATAAACTGGTGGTTGGTAGGACCAGACCTCCAGATTTTATTAATATTTAATGAGAAGGGACAAAAAAATAATTTGTATAAAATAATTGCTTTTCTTTTAGACCAACTGATTCAGGCTTTGAAAAATAGTAGTGGTGCTGTATTTCTTTGTGATTGTCCTGTTGGGGATCACAGGATTAGTTAGACCATATCCTGGTAGGTGGAGTTGAAGAATCCTTCAACAAAGATAGATACCTGGATTGCTTAATATTGGGAAAAGAGAGCAATTCTGGGTCAGGGAATGAGGAATTAGAAGGTAGGTTTAGTCTGGCCTGAGAAAAACGTTCTTTTTTTTTTAGAGCCAGAAATGAGTAGGGCTTGGACTAGGAGATATGGAAATGCTTATAGCAATTTCAAAGGTGGGAGGTGAGCCCCCCCACTATGACTATATAGATGTTAGCTGTATATGAGACAGACAGCCTATCTGAGACAGGACTCCCCAGACATTCTGGACCTGTGCAATGTGGTTATTTCCTTTCCATTATCCTCAAACTTTGAAAAATTCTATTACCTGTAGCAATCTGTTCTACCATGTAAAATTGGGGGGAAGCCAGTCTCACCCTTGAGATGAAGAGAACAGAGGGAAAGAAATACCCATGGTATTTCTACAGTCAAGGGGATTGTCACAATGGTGGTAACAGCATAGAAATGATCCCATAGGGACCTGGGGCTGTAGGAAGTAACGAAGAGCACACTGACAATTTGATACTAAAAAGAATGTGATATTAAATACTTTGTAATTAATCACTTCCTAATTAACAAGTGTCTTGAGCTTTTTATATCAGGTGTTGTCAAAATGGTTGATAGCTATAATTTATTCAAGCTATTGCAAACACGCATCAGAAGTTAACACATATCACAGAGGGGCCGTTAAACATAACAGATTTAGCCAAGTTGGTTTTAGCACTTTTCTTTTGGGAATGCGCTATGTGAAAGAAAGATGTCTCAAAAGTCAATACCAAACTGGGTTAAGGATAATTAATTGCAGAATGAGTATAAAAGAACAACTCAAATTAATTTTTGAAATGTATACACAAAATATTAATTTTTTGGAAATGAAATGCAGATTGTTCCACTGTATTAGCATTGCCCTCAGCCTTGGGACATCTCTAAAACATATCTGCAACGTTCAACAATATTGAGCAAGAATTTATAGAGTATTTACTGTAGGCTCTGACCACACATTGAGAGACCCCTTAGAGCATTAAAACATAATCCCTTATTCTGAGGAGCTCATAGCTTCGTGAGAAACAATTTGCTGACTGTACTGATTGAGATATGCAAAGAATAGTATGGGAGTTCCAAAGGGAGGCTAGTCATCGAACACTTCCTAATGACAAATCTATAAAACTTCTTGCTTGCCTATGTTTTATCAAATTAATTTGTTTTTAAGTTATCTGAATAGATTTTTATTTGCTTGCAATTATTTTTCTATCATCTCAACCAGTAACATACTTAGTTTTGTGGCTAGAGTTTTTTTATAATTAGTGTTAGTTCCAAGTGCCAAACAGAGGTGCTGAGAGAGCTGGGCACTTCCAGAATGGTGGAGTAAGAACCTTGGCAAATCTGCCCTGAAAAAGCACTGATGAAACTGGCAAAACTATCAAAAGCAACAATTTCAGAACTCTAGAAATTGACCAAAGGCATACAACAAATTGAAAAGCATACAACAAATCAAAAATTCAGGAAAAAGAACTGAACCTCAGTAAGAACAGTGGGGTCTGTAGCATTTTAATTTGGAGCTATTCCCACCCCACCCCACCCTTAGGTCCATGGAACAGTAACCATGAAGACCAGAAGCCTCAATGTGATGGAGGGGGCTGATCATATATGAAGCTCCCCAGAAAAATCCCACACCTTAGGGTATTGTCAAAAACAAAAGCAATTAGTGACAAACAATTGGGAAGGCCAATATTACATATGCCTAAGGCTACAGTACTGGTTGGGATAAGCAGAGACTAGCCAAAAATTTTTAAGGGATATCTGGAGAAACAAGATAGCCATGGGAGCTATGAAAAGATCCAACATATTCCTGGGAATCTGGAAAATAGTGTGCATGTAGAAGGCTGTATGCACACTCAGGAAAGACCAAAGTTGGTCCCAGGGGCCCCTAAATGAGCATGAGGACCTGTGCCAGCAGAAAGTGAAAGCTAAGGTAGAATTATGAACCATCTGAACTTTGAATGTGTGCATCAACCCATACAGATCCCTTGGCAATGGATGGAAGCCTTGCTGGCTCAGATGTTTAAGGTAAACTTACAAGCATTGGGTAACCACCCAGCTATGCTGAACCAGAAGTGACTGCTAGGAAGCCTGGCTTTAGCATAAAAACAATAATTAAAAACTTAAAAAATCTGATCAGAGACTTCAGTGGCCACACACTGAACAGACTGTGTTAGTCCAGGCAAACCACTAAACAAACAAAATAGCAAAAACAATAACCCCTTGGGAGGATCAAAATCCAGACTTGCTTCAATATATTATCTAAAATGTTCAGATTTTTTTATTACCAGAAATGCAAAGAAACAGGAAAATGTAGTCTGTACATTGGAAAACAAGCAGCCAATTAAATGAAACTATTACAATGATATCTCACCAAATACAGAACATCAATAAAGAAATACATTTTTTTTTAAAAAGCCAAATAAAAAGTCTGGAGTTGAAAACTACAATAACCAAAGTGAAAAATTTACTAGATGGGCTCAAAAACAAATCTGAACTGGCAGAAGGAAGAACCAGCAAACTTCAAGATCAATAAAAAGAGATTATCCAATTTGAAGAACAGAAGGAAAAAGAATGAAGAAAAATCAATGGAGCATCAGAGACCTGTGAAATACCATTAATTAAACCAATATTCGTGTACTAGAAGCCCCAGAAGGGAGAGACAGACAGACAGACAGACAGACAGAGAGAGAAATACTCAAAGAAATAATAGCTGAAAACTTCCCAAATTTGATTTTTAAAGCATTCATCTAGATAGCCAAAAAACTCAGTAATCCTGAGTAGGATAAACTCAATAGATTCACACCTAGACACATCACGGTCAAACTGTCAAAACACAAAGAGAAAATGTTGAAAGCAGCCAGAGAAAAATGACTCACTGGACAAGGGAGCCTCAATAAGATTAACAGCTGACTTTTCATCAGAAACAGTGGAGGCCAGAAGTTGGTGGGATGACATATTCAAAATTCTACAAAAACAAAGAACTGCCCACCTAGAATTCTATAACCAGAAAAACCATACTTCAAAAATAAAGTCAGAGGACCTTCAAGATGGCAGAAAAGTAAGACATGGAGATTACCTTCCTCCCCACAAATACATCAGAAATACATCTACACATGGAGCAACTCGTATAGAAGACCTACTGAACACTGGCAGAAGACCTCAGAGTTCCCAAAAGGTAAGAAACTCCCCACGTACCTGGGTAGGGCAAAAGAAAAGAGAAAAAACAGAGACAAAAGAATAGGGATGGGACCTGAAATTCTGGGAGGGAGCTGTGAAGGAGGAAAAGTTTCCACACACTAGCAAGCCCCTTCACTGGCAGAGACAGGGACAGGGGTGGGTGAGTGGGAAGCTTTGGAGCCACAGAGGAGAGTACAGCAACAGGGGTGAGAGGGCAAAGTGGAGAGATTCCCGCAAGAGGATCGGTGCCAACCAGCACTCACCAGCCTGAGAGGCTTGTCTGCTCACCCGCTGGGGCAGGTAGTGGCTAGGAGCTGAGGCTCGGGCTTCAGAGGTCAGGCCCCAGGGAGAGGGCTGGGGTTGGCTATGTGAACACAACCTGAAGGGGGCTAGTGTGCCACAGCTAGCTGGGAGGAGTCCGGGAAAAAGTCTGAAACTGCCTAAAAAACAAGAGACCATTGTTTCGGGATGCACGAGGACAGGAGATTCAGAGCACTGCCTGAATGAGCTTCAGGGAGGAGTACAAACCATGGATATCAGCACTGACACCAGAGACAGGCATGAAATGCTGATGCTGCTGCTGCAGCCACCAAAAAACCTGTGTGCAAGCAGAGCACTATCCATACCTCCCTTCCTGGGAGCCTGTGCAGCCCGCCACTGCCAGGGTCCTGTGATCCAGGGACAACTTCCCCAGGAGAACACACAGCATGCCCCAGGCTGTTGCAACATCACGCCGGCCTCTGCCACCGCAAGCTTGCCCTGCATTCTGTACCCCTCCCTCTCTGCCCTGCCTGGGTGAGCCAGAGCCCCCTAATCAGCTGCTCCTTTAACCCCCTCCTGTCTGGGCAAAGAACAGATGCCAGACGATGACCTACATGCAGAGGCAGGGCCAAATCCAAAGCTGGACCCCAGGAGCTATGCGAACAAAGAATAGAAAGGGAAATTTCTCAGTGCAGCCTCAGAAGCAGCAGATTAAATCCACACAATCAGTTTGATGTACCCTACATCTGTGGAATACCTGACTGCTCACCCGCTGGGGCAGGTAGTGGCTAGGAGCTGAGGCTCGGGCTTCAGAGGTCAGGCCCCAGGGAGAGGGCTGGGGTTGGCTATGTGAACACAACCTGAAGGGGGCTAGTGTGCCACAGCTAGCTGGGAGGAGTCCGGGAAAAAGTCTGAAACTGCCTAAAAAACAAGAGACCATTGTTTCGGGATGCACGAGGACAGGAGATTCAGAGCACTGCCTGAATGAGCTTCAGGGAGGAGTACAAACCATGGATATCAGCACTGACACCAGAGACAGGCATGAAATGCTGATGCTGCTGCTGCAGCCACCAAAAAACCTGTGTGCAAGCAGAGCACTATCCATACCTCCCTTCCTGGGAGCCTGTGCAGCCCGCCACTGCCAGGGTCCTGTGATCCAGGGACAACTTCCCCAGGAGAACACACAGCATGCCCCAGGCTGTTGCAACATCACGCCGGCCTCTGCCACCGCAAGCTTGCCCTGCATTCTGTACCCCTCCCTCTCTGCCCTGCCTGGGTGAGCCAGAGCCCCCTAATCAGCTGCTCCTTTAACCCCCTCCTGTCTGGGCAAAGAACAGATGCCAGACGATGACCTACATGCAGAGGCAGGGCCAAATCCAAAGCTGGACCCCAGGAGCTATGCGAACAAAGAATAGAAAGGGAAATTTCTCAGTGCAGCCTCAGAAGCAGCAGATTAAATCCACACAATCAGTTTGATGTACCCTACATCTGTGGAATACCTGAATAGACAACGAATCAACCCAAAACTGAGGTGGTAGACTTTGGGTGCAGCTATACACTTGGGGTTTGCTGTATGCAACTGACTAGTTTCTGATTTTTATGTTTATCTTACTTTGGTTTTTAGTGCTTGTTATCATTGGTGGGTTTGTTTATTGGATTGGTTGCTCTCTTCTCTCTTTTTTTAAAATTACTTTATTTTAATAATATATATTTTTTATTATTTTAATAACTTTTGAATTTAATTTCATTTTTTCGTTCTTTCTTTTTCTTCTCCCTTTTCTTCTGAGCCATGTGGCTGAAAGGGTCTTGGTGCTCCAGCCAGGTGTCAGGCCTGAGCCTCTGAGGTGGGAGAGCCGAGTTCAGGACATTGGACCACCAGAGACCTCCTGGCCCCACATAATATCAATCAGCAAGAGCTCTCCCAGAGATCTCTGACTCAACATTGAGACCCACCTCCACGTAATGACCAGCAAGCTCCAGTTCTGGACACCCCAAGCCAAACAACTAGCAAGACAGGAACACAAACCCACCCATTAGCAGAGAGGCTGCCTAAAGTCATACTAAGTTCTCAGACACACCAAAACACACCAACAGACGCAGTCCTAGCCACCAGAAAGACAAGATCCAGCCTCAACCACCAGAACACAGGCACCAGTCCCCTCCACCAGGAAGCTTACACAACCCACTGAACCAACCTCACCCATTGGGGGAAGACACCAAAAACAAACCCAAAACAATTAAGAAAATGGTAATAGGAACATGCATATCAATAATTAACTTAGGGCTTCCTTGGTGGTGCAGTTGTTGAGAATCACCTACCAGTGCAGGGGACACAGGTCGAGCCCTGGTCCGGGAAGACCCCACATGCAGCAGAGCAGCTAAGCCTGTGCACCACAAATACTTAGCCTGTGCTCTAGAGCCCGTGAGCCACAAATACTGAGCCTGTGTGCTGCAACTACTGAAGCCCCCATGCCTAGATCCTGTGCTCCGCAACACAAGAAGCCACCACAATGAGAAGCCAGTGCACCACAACAAAGAGTATCTCCCACTTGCTGCAACTAAAGAAAGCCCATGCGCAACAATGAAGACCCAACTCAGCCTAAATAAATAAATAAAATAGATAACATTATTAAAAATAATTACCTTAAATGTAAATGGATTAAATGCTCCAACCAAAAGACATAGACTGGCTGAATGAATACAAAAACAAGACCCATATATATGCTGTCTACAAGAGACCCACTTCAGACCTAGGGACACATACAGACTGAAAGTGAGGGGTTGGAAAAAGATCCTCCATGCAAATGGAAATCAAAAGAAAGCTGGAGTAGCAATTCTTATAACACACAAAATGGAGTTTAAAATAAAGACTATTACAAGAGACAAAGAAAGACACTACATAATGATCAAGGGATCAATCCAAGAAGAAGATATAACAATTGTAAATATTTATGCACTCAACATAGGAGCACCTCGATACATAAGGCAAATGATAACAGCCATAAAAGGGGAAATCGACATTAACACAATCATAGTAGGGGACTTTAACTCCCTATTTTCATCAATGGACTGATCAACCAAGCTGAAAATAAATAAGGAAACACAAGCTTTAAATGACACATTAAACAAGATGGACTTAATTGATATTTATAGGACATTCCATCCAAAAACAACAGAATACACTTTCTTCTCAAGTGCTCATAGAACATTCTCCAGGATAGATAATAGCTTGAGTCACAAATCAAGCCCTGGTAAATTTAAGAAAATTGAAATTGTATCAAGTACCTTTTCTGACCACAACGCTATGAGACTAGATATCAGTTACAGGGGGAAATCTGTAAAAAATACAAAAACATAAAGGCTAAACAATACACTACTAAATAACCAAGTGACCACTGAAGAAATCAAAGAGGAAATCAAAAAATACCTAGAAAAAAATAACAATGAAAACACGACGACACGAAACCTATGGGATGCAGCAAAAGCAGTTCTAAGAGGGAAGTTTATGGCAATACAATCCTACCTTAAGAAACAGGAAACATCTCAAATAACAACCTAACCTTACACCTAAAGCAATTAGAGAAAGAAGAGCAAAAACACAACCAAAGTTAGCAGAAGGAAAGAAACCATAAAGATCAGATCAGAAAGAAATGAAAAAGAAAAGAAGGAAATGATAGCAAAGGTGAATAAAACTAAAAGCTGGTTCTTTGAGAAGATAAACAAAATTGATAAACCATTAGCCAGACTCACCAAGAAAAAAGGGAGAAGACTCAAATCAACAGAATTAGAAATGAAAAAGGAGAAGTAACAACTGACACTGCAGAAATACAAAGGATCATGAGAGATTACTACAGGCAACTATATGCCAATAAAATGGACAACCTGGAAGAAATGGACAAATTCTTAGAAAAGCACAACCTTCTGAGACTGAACCAGGAAGAAATAGAAAATATAAACAGACCAATCACAAGCACTGAAATTGAAACTGTAATGAAAAATCTTCCAACAAACAAAAGCCAAGGACCAGATGGCTTCACAGGCTAATTCTCACAAACATTTAGAGAAGAGCTAACACCGATCCTTCTCAAACTCTTCCAAAATATAGCAGAGGGAGGAACACTCCCAAACTCATTCTACAAGGCCACCATCACCCTGATACCAAAACCAGACAAAGATGTCACAGAAAAAGAAAACTACAGGCCAATGTCACTGATGAACACAGGTGCAAAAATCCTCAACCAAATACAAGCAAACAGAATCCAACAGCACATTAAAGAGATCATACACAATGATCGAGTGGGGTTTATCCCAGGAATGCAAGGATTCTTAATATATGCAATTCAATCAAAGTAAGACAACATATTAACAAATTGAAGGAGAAAAACCATATGATGATCTCAATAGATGCAGAAAACCTTTCAACAAAATTCATCACCGTTTATGATAAAAACTCTCCAGAAAGTAGGCATAGAGGGAGCTTATCTCAACATAATAAAGGCCATATATGACAAACCCACAGCCAACATCATTCTTAATGGTGAAAAACTGAAACCATTTCCACTAAGATCAGGAACAAGACAAGGTTGCCCACTCTCACTACTATTATTCAAAATAGTTTTGGAAGTGTTAGCCACAGCAATCAGAGAAGAAAAAGAAATAAAACGAATCAAAATTGGAAAAGAAGAAGTAGAATTGTCACTGTTTGCAGATGACATGATACTATACATAGAGAATCCTAAAGATGCTACCAGAAAACTACTAGAGCTAACAATGAATTTGGTAAAGTAGCAGGATACAAAGTTAATGCGCAGAAATCTCTTGCATTTCTGTACACTAATGATGAAAAACCTGAAAGAGAAATTAAGGAAACACTCCTATTTACAACTGCAACAAAAAGAATAAAATACCTAGGAATAAACCTACCTAAGGAGACAAAAGACCTGTATGCTGAAAATTATAAGACACTGATGAAAGAAATTAAAGATGATACAAAGAGATGGAGAGATATACCATGTTCTTGGATTGGAAGAATCAACATTGTGAAAATGACTCTACTACCCAAAGCAATCTACAGATTCAATGTAATCCCTATCAAACTACCACTGGTATTTTTCACAGAACTAGAACCAAAAATTTCACAATTTGTATTGAAACACAAAAGACCCCAAATAGCCAAAGCAATCTTGAGACCGAAAAACGGAACTGGAGGAATCAGGCTCCCTGACTTCAGACTATACTACAAAGCTACAGTAATCAACACAGTATGGTACTGGCACAAAAACAGAAAGATAGATCAATGGAACAGGATAGAAAGCCCAGAGATAAACCCACGCACATATCTTTGATAAAGGCGGCAGGAATGTACAGTGGAGAAAGGACAGCCTCTTCAATAAGTGGTGCTGGGAAAAGTGGACAGCTACATGTAAAAGAATGCAATTAGAACACTCAGCAACACCTTACACAAAAATAAACTCAAAGAGAGTTAAAAGACCTAAAGGTAAGGCCAGACACTATAAAACTCATAGAGGAAAACATAGGCAGAACACTCTATGACATGCATCAGAGCAAGATCCTTTTTGACCCACCTCCTAGAGAAATGGAAATAAAACCAAAAATAAACCAAAGAGACCTAATGAAACTTAAAAGCTTTTGCACAGCAACGGAAACCATAAACAAGACCAAAAGACAACCCTCAGAATGGGAGAAAATATTTGCAAATGAAGCAACTGACAAAGGATTAATCTCCAAAATATACAAGCAACTCATGTCACTCAATATCAAAAAAACAAACAACCCGATCCAAAAATGGGCAGGAGACATAAATAGACATTTCCCCAAAGAAGATATACAGATTGCCAACAAACACATGAATGGATGCTCAACATTACTAATCATTAGAGAAATGCAAATCAAAACTACAGTGAGGTATCATCTCACACCAGTCAGAATGGCCATCATCAAAAAATCTACAAACAATAAATGCTAGAGAGGGTGTGGAGAAAAGGGAACCCTCTTGCACTGGTGGTGGGAATGTAGATTGATACATCCACTATGGAGAACAGTATGGAGGTTCCTTAAAAAGCTAAAAATAGAACTACCATATGACCCAGCAATCCCACTCCTGGGCATATACCCTGAGAAACCACAATTCAAAAAGCATCATGTACCACAATATTCATTGCAGCACTATTTACAATAGCCAGGACATGGAAGCAACCTAAGTGTCCATCAGCAGATGAATGGATAAAGAAGATGTGGCACATATACATGGAATATTACTCAGCCCTAAAAAGAAATGAAATTGAATTATTTGTTGTGAGGTGGATGGACCTAGAGTCTGTCATACAGAGTGAGGTAAGTCAGAAATAGAAAAACAAATAGTGTATGCTAACACAAATATATGGAATCTAAAAAAAAAAAAAAAGCTTCTGAAGAACCTGGGGGCAGACAGGAATGAAGATGCAGATGTAGAGCATGGATCTGAGGACACAGGGAGGGGGAAGGGTAAGCTGGGACCAAGTAAGAGAGTGGCATGGACATAGATACACTACCAAATGTAAAATAGATAGCTAATGGGAAGCAATTGCATAGCACAGGGAGACCAGCTCAGTGCTTTGTGATCACCTAGCAGGGTGGGATAGGGAGGGTGGGAGGGAGACACAAGAGGGAGGGAATATGGGGATATAGGTATACGTATAGCTGATTCACTTTGTGATACAGCAGAAAGTAACACACCATTGTAAAGCAAGGCTACTCAGTAAAGATGTTAAAAAAAAAAAGACGTTCCCAGTTAAACAGAAACTAAGAAAATTCATTCATAGTAGATTTGCCTTGTAGGAAATACTAAAAGAAACACTTTGAGCTGAAAAGAAATGGGAACTTGAATCCACACAAATTAAGAACACCAATAGAAGTAATTATGTAAGAAAATATAATATATTAAAAATTAATATTTATATATTTTAAATTGTATAAATATATTTAAAATCCTTTTCTTCTCTTAACTGTTTTAACAGACAACTGCATGAAATAATAAATATAAAACTGAAAAAGGGTGATCCCAGTACTTCTCTTTTTTAATCCCCAATGACGATCATAGCTCTGATGTAGATCTGGAGTTGAAGCCTGTGAGGTCAAGGCAACCCAAAGGCAGCAAACAGTAAAAATGCCAAGAAGCAAAGAACCTCTGCTCTAGGATTAGAGCTTACACTGCTGTCCACCCATGGTGTCCTCTCTGACCCCATGAGACATATCTTCTGCACTTTCCCCAGCAGACTTCTCCAGTCTCAACCACATACTTTCTGACTTTACACTGTTGGCCCTACTGAGCAGCTAGACTCCTAATCTTAGTCATTCTTGGCCAGGCTGGTCACTTTGATGCCCTTATTTTGGTCTGGCAGAGAGTATTTTAATTCCTAAGAAACCAAATAGTTGAAGAAGAAAAGCTAAGATACTCATAGATAGACTCTCTATGCGAACTTGCCTGTTCTGTTCCTCTCTGTGTATCTGGCACATAAAGTTTGAATAAATATAGGTTGAATGAATGAATACAACTCAGATAGTAAAGAGGTCATAGTGCTACACAGTTCAGAGTTTCTGAAAGAGATAAGTCACAAGCTTCCAGTGAGTACGGCAAGTTTGAGAGGCAGCAATAAATTGTAGTCTAAAACCATCTTTCTCTCCATTATCCTTTCTGACACATTATCTGTTAAAAGAAAATCCTGGAGAGTGCTAGTTCTTTTTGTTTGAGAATCTGAAGGTTTCCATTCTCTGCTCTTTCACTGTATTAGGACTATTGACCTCTTCAAGAGTCCTCCTAACCTCCAGCTTGAGAAACATTATTTTAGGTCACTTCCTAGAATCAATTAACAAAAGGAAGAAAATAGATCAACTAGGAGAGATGCCACAAAAGAAAATAATACACATCATCCAAAGCAAGGTGAAATATGACCATTCAGTTTGGATTTCTGTATTAAATAATTATTGGTAGTTAAACTACAATTCTTTTACTTTTCTCCTTGTGAAAAGACAAGCTTTTATTGCATCTTTTAATGTGCAGTTATTTTATTAGGTGTTTTTCCAAGTTATTTCATAAGGTTAATTTTACATAAGTTAAGTATGCCAAAGAACCTGGCATTTCCAGATGTAACATCAAGATTTAAATTGTTCTAGTCATCCCGAAGAGTGATACAGATATTTGTGATGTTGGTAAGGCACACAGTGGTCCGTGTGCCACCTGTGAGTTGCTTAGCTAGTGAGTGAGCATAGCTAGCTACCCAGCAACCTCGTATTCAACCACTTTATAAATATACCCACATTTGGATTGCTGCTAGTGTAATCTGACTTCTCTCTGCTTTACAGTGTCCACCACCATCCTTCTCTTTATCATGATGGCCTACATGTGATACGGTGGCCGTCATCAGCCCTTGTAAGCATTACTCTGGATTAAGCTGCAATTCTTTTAAAATGCACATATTGAAGATTAATTGCTCTTAGCTTATTGTTTCCTTTACTCTTTTCATCTCTGGAGTTAGGAGGTAGCAGATTGGAGGTGTTACTCTGGTTGCTATGGAAACTGTTCATCAGAAGCTAGCGCTGAAGACCAGAGCAATAGGGTAGAAATGGATGAGGATTAGCGGTGGTGGCTGCAAACACTGGTTACCAATCCAGAAGACCAGCTGGGAAAGAGGTCTCAAAGGAGTCTGTTCGAGATGCAGTATATCTCCAGGGAATGCAGAGATAGTCCCTCAACCTCTCACTGACCTTCAGCACTTACATGTCCCCTTTACCATGGGCTAAAAATGTAACAACAAGTCACAGTCACAGTGAAATAAGGAGCCAGGGGTCCAGCTGAGAGGAAGTGGTTCCAACTTCCCTTTTTGGTGTAAACTTCTTCAGAATTACTCTGCGACAGTGAAATTTTCAAGAACACACTAGGCTTGTTCAGCTGCCCTCTGAAATGTGAGACATACATATGCAAGACATGTCAAGGTCAGGGCTGCGCTCTGTGCTCAGCACCATCTGGAGGCATTAGCATGAGTGAATCCACTTGTCTTTTTTTGTCCTTTTGTGAATTTATTTTCCAAACTTATGTATCCTGTTTCAAGCTGTTTATACACAACAAATTTGACTTTTAGAAAAATCTAAGATCATCCCAAACAGTAGTTCCCTCTCCACACTCATCCCTGAGAAAAAATAGTAAACTTTGATCTCGTGACAGAAACATTTTCTACACCCATGGTTTGACTTATTTTTAACTCACTAACTTTTTACAAAGATCTAACTAGTGGGTAAAAGTGTATGTATGTCCTTAAATGAGATTCATAAGGCCCTTTCTTCTGCATATAACAACCAGTATGCATGTTTCTTGTTGATGAACACCATCACCGAGTGTGTGTCCCCCAGATAAGTATCTCTGGACAAGGTGAAACACAAACTTCATTCAGAGAAGAGAATTTTCCACGGCAAGTGGAAACACAGATTGCAGAATTTATGGTACCATCACGGGTTCAAGCCCTGGTCTGGAAGGATCCCACACACCGCAGAGCAACTAGGCCCGTGAGCCACAACTACTGAGCCTGCGCGTCTAGAGCCTGTGCTCCGCAACAAAAGAGGCCGTTATAGTGAGAGGCCCGCGCACAGCGTTGAAGAGTGGCCCCCACTTTCCACAACTAGAGAAAGCCCTCGCACAGAAACAAAGACCCAACACAGCCCAAAAATAAATAAATTAATTAATTAATTCCATAAAGACAGGAACCATATCTATACATCGTTCACAGTGGTATCTTTGTAAAAAAAAAAAAAAAGATAAAAAAGAAAACTATCAGCTATATTTCCTGTGTTGTACAATATATCCTTGCAGCTTATTTATTTTATGTACAGAAGCTTGTACCTCTCAATCACCAACCCCTATCTTGTCCCTTCCCCATTCCCTCTCCCCACTGATAACCACTAGTTTGTTCTCTATACCTGTAAGTCTATTTCTGTTTGTTATACTCACTAGTTTGTTTCATTTTTTAGATTCCACATATAATGATAACATACAGTATTTGTCTTTCTCTGTCTGACTTATTTCACTTAGCATAATACCCTCTAGGTCTATTCATGTTGTTGCCAATGGCAAAATCTCATTCTTTTTTATTGGTGAGTAACATTCTATTGTATATATATACCACATCTTTTTTATCTATTCATCTGTTGATGGACACTAAGGTTGCTCTTATATCTTGGCTATTGTAAATAATTCTGCTGTGAACACTGGGATGTATGTATCTTTTCAAATTAGTGTTTTCCTTTTCTTCAGACATATACCCAGCAGTGGAATTGCTGGATCATATGGTACTTCTATTTTTAGTTCGTTGAGGAATCTCCAAACTGGTTTCCATAGTGGTTGCACCAATTTACATTCCCACAAAACATTTGTTTTGTGGTCTTTTTGGTGATAGCCATTCTGATAGGGTGAGGCGATATCTCATTATGGTTTTGATTTTCATTCCTCTGATGATTAATGGTGTTGAGAATCTTTTCATCTGTCTGTTAACCATCTGTATGTCTTCTTTTGAAAGATGTCTATTCACATCTTCTGCCCATTTTTTGATTGGGTTTGTTTTTTGATATTGAGTTGTATGAGCTATTTATATATTTTGGATACTAACCCCTTATTGGTCATATCATTTGCAAATATTTTCTCCCATCCAGTAGGGTGTCTTTCCATTTTGTCAATGGTTTCCTTTCTTGTGAAAAAGCTTCTAAGTTTAATTAGGTTATATTAGCCCATGGCTAGTCTTGTACAAAAAATTCTAAAAATCTCTTTGTGAAATCAGTTCATCAAGATGAAAATAATAAAAAATTACTTCTTTTTTTTTTTGCAGTATGCGGGCCTCTCACTGCTGTGGCCTCTCCCGTTGCGGAGCACAGGCTCCGGACACGCAGGGTCAGCAGCCATGGCTTACGGGCCCAGTCGCTCCGCGGCATGTGGGATCTTCCCGGACAGGGGCATGAACCCGTGTCCCCTACATCGGCAGGCGGACTCTCAACCACTGCGCCACCAGGGAAGCCCTACTTAATTCTTTTGTGATGCTTAATTTTATACGTCAACATCAATGTTTTTTTGGATGAGATTAACATTTAAATTGGCAAACTTTGGGTAAAGCAGATTGTCCTCCATAATGTGGGTAAGCCTCATCCAAATAGTTGGAGACCTGAGTAGAACAAGGATTCCCTCCTGCTCCCCTAGCAAGAGGGAATTCAGTGGACTGCCTTTGGACTTCATTTGTACCATCAGCTCTTCTGAGTCTCCAGGCACCAACCCACACTGCAGATTTGGACTTGCCAGAGTCCAGAATCACATGAGCCAATTCCTGGTGCTAAATTTATCTGTCTGTCTGTCTGTCTATTTCCTATTGGTTGTGTTTCTCTTGAAAATCCTGACTACATCTTTGAACCAAGGAGCACAATAGAAAATGTGCAGATTTCTCAGACATTTAATCCCAAGAAGCCATTGCATTAAACTCCAAAAGTAACCCAAGGTTGATTATGCTGAATGGTGTTTTACTTTCAATATGACTGTGAATCATGAACTTAACAACTGTTTAGAAATTAAGTATGTGATTGTCAGAGCCTGATGAGAATTTGTAGATTGTGTAGTCTGACCCCATTGTTTTATAGCTGTGAAAATTGCCTGATTTCATTACCATTCATGAGCACTGCCCGATATTAGTCAGTAGGGAGCTCTGGGGTATAGCTCATCACCAGCTCTGACATGAGTGTTAGAGCATGGCCCTGCTCAGCTGGATATGTGGGAAGCAGGGACACCCAGATAGCATGTGTGTGGGGTGTGTTATCCATGGCTGATTAACTAGATCAGTTCAACACAATAGTAATGATGTCAGTGTCAGGGGTTTAAATCTCATGAGCTAATTAACATCAGTTGCATTATTTTGTCACAGGCAGCATTACTAGTCCCTATTTATTTTTTCCTCAAAAATATGTGCTAGAGGTCACAGTAGGCAAGAGAACATGGTTGATTTAGAAAAAGTTCGTGCCACTGCTAAGAAAAATCACTAAAGTGAAAATCTGTTGATATTAATCTGCACAGCATTCCATCTCACCTTTTAGAAACAGCAGCCCTCTTTCTTCAGAAGAGTTCCCCTTCTGTTGCATGAAGTTCCAGAAGGGTACCCACCACAGTCCTCCCCACCCACCATGTCTGCACAGGTAGACACACCCAATCTTGGCCAACCAGGCCCTCTTTCCTGTGAACTTGAATCTTGACTAGGGACACAGGGACCTAAAGGCTGTTATAACTGGGTTATCCAGTGGTTGTGTCCTATGGATCCTGGCACCATAGAACCGTAGGAGTGGTCTATGCATTCCTATAGTGAGACCCTGGCAATTGACCTAGTTTGGGTTATTCTTGAGGCCAGGTTGCTCAATCTTTCCTTTAGTTTCCTTCCAATAAATCCCTGTTTCTCACTTAAGGTGGGTTTTTGTTGCTTTCATCCAGAGTCTCTGACATAATAACTCAACATGCCTACTTTTCAGTGAACCACAGCTTATTCAAATGAGCACCTGCCATATTTTGGTATAATTTTAGTTGCGTTGGGTTTTTTTAATCACAAAGTTAACACATGGCTACAAAATTCAAACGATAGAGCAGTACACCAAGCAGGATGCACATGTCTGTTTGGAACCCACCTCCCTTACAGAATAGTCACTGCATTATGCAGGTTGATGAACATTCATCCAAAACTTTCTCAAAATTAGATCCTACGAAAGTACTGTTGTGAAACTCACTGTTTACTTTTAACACTGTAACAATGATATCATTCCATATCAGTGTCCATAGTTCTAACTCATTCTTTTTAAGTGGCTCCTTATTTTATTTTATGGATTGTTTAAATGTAACCACTTTTCTATAATGGACATTTAGGTGTTTCTAATTATTTGTTAATATAAGCAATGCTATGATTTTAAAATATACATTATAATCTAGAACAGCTAACAAGATTTATGAGGACTCTTTATCAGAGGAAGAAGAAATGGAGATGTCTTCAGGAATATTTGCCTGAAACCCAGGAGCAGTAAAGAGATTAAATGAGAAGGATCCAGGTGGGTGGCTGGATAGTAGGAGATTACCAGCCAAGGTTTTTGCCATGAATCTATATGGGATCATTGGGGTCCCCCACATTCAGGCATGATTAGGAGTTGACTAGAGCTTCTGCACAACAAACCGGATTAATGTTTCAAGTCAGACCCCGGATATGAAGGCTTCTTCCTACTTTCTAAACCCTTCCTCTCCCAACACACCCCAAATTAGGGTGAACCATCTGCTAACACAGTAGGGAGCTTTCCACAGGGGGCATCCAAAATCAAAGTCCTGGGATGAAGATTGAGAGGGGAAGAAGAAGGAGAAAGTCTAGAACAAATCTACTGCACAGTCAGGTGGTATTAGTGTCCTCACTGGTGAGGAAGCATCAAAAGAAAATTCCCAAAGTAGAACCTCTGATTCCAGGAGTACTGGCTAAAAAGGTCTCAGTAGCAGCCCACAGGTTGCACCAGCATGAGTGTACCTTTGACCAGAGCCATAAATGGTATAAACTGTAGTCAGGCCATGAGCTCCATGAGGACACTCTCCATTTTAGTCATTTCCCAAAACCCAGAGATGAATTACTGTTAAGTGATTGTTAGATTGAATACAAGTAGGAAGAGTGGCCCCATGCACAATGCCATGCTCACTAGACCGAGGGGTTACAAAAGGAAATGGGTGAGAAAGTGTGGCCACTGATGGGTGTCTTGGTCAAGCAGAGGCCTTGGCTTAATTTGATTTTCTCAAAGCAGAGACAAGGGAGAGAAGAGTAGTGGGATTTGTTACCCAGCACCTGAACTATTATGCTCTTCTTGGAGATTTGCTACAAAAATGAGCTCTGCCCAAGAACTGTAAGAGGGCAAACGGGAAGGAGCAAGACCTGGTCTCTGTCTCAGACGAGCAGAGTGAGACTGCAAGTGTCAGGAGTGCTCAGAAGCACTGAAAATGGAATTAATTACTCAACTGGGGGGCCTCTTAGCTGGTTTTCAACCTAAAAGAGAGAGAAGATACAGCAGAGCTGCTTTATAATCCCCTGTAGAAATTCGGGGACACCTATTATTTCCAGTACATGTGTATCAGGAGCTAATCAACAACAGTAGCTAAGACCACTAATGTATATGAAGAGAAAGTTCTAGGAATTTTTAAGTCATAGAAGTTAACGTTCAGATTCCTGTCTTCAATACTTGCTGTAAATTTCCCCTGGAGTAGTTTGATTAGTAGAGAGAGCTCAGAGAGTGGAATGATGACAAACACTTGGTCAGCAATGCCGTTACATTATCTTTGGCCTTTCCAAACGGCAGTGCTTATTATTGTTCCCCTAACTTTTAACTTGACAGAGATCTTTATATGAAGATCTCGGAGCGCCTTAATAACAGTGATGCTCAGTGTTAACACAGAGGAGAGAGCTTAAAACTTTTCATAGACACTCATTAGTTCTCCCCATATTCTGTGATCATCCTTGTCAAATTCCCCAGTTCCTAGAGTCTCCAGCCTATGTTCCCACCATTGGGCCTCTCTGCCAACCTCTAACAAACATGAACAGAGCCTCAGGGCATCTGGGTAATTGACCCACTATTACATATTAGTTCTAGGCAAACAAAATGCTCCATGGCCAAGGGGACATCTAATCTAGTCTAGCCATAGTCACACTGACTGTATGAGACGCTCCCAGATATGCTAGAACCTCCATCCCTGTTCTTGCAAAAGCAGGGTGCACCCATGGGCCTCTGGCAATTGTTCAGCCAAGGACCCAGGGCCACCTATAGCCAGAAGGGAAGGTGAAATAAGAGCACTTGGTTCTTGCCCTAGGCATAGGACTGGTGTTTGTGTCCTTGTTCCTCAGACCACTGCCTCCGTGGAAGATGAATCTTTGAGCCACTGTGGCCTTAGAGACACAGCTCAGAGTTGCTACATTCTACCTACCCCATCTGCCTTATCTTTTCAGCTTTTCAAGTTCCAGGTTTTCAGCATACCTTCTCCATCACCTCCATTACCAGGCAGGTAACTACCTGCCTGACCTTGTCAAATACACCTGAGTCCCCAGACTCTTTGTCCTCACTGCCTGTTAATCCTGGCCATGCAATCTGGAGAGTGGAGAGGGACAGAGTGACAGAAGTCTGCTGGCTAACATTGAGAAATGTCCCTTGGCCTCCCAGAGTCAGTTAGGCCAAACAGGACACAGCAGAATGAATTGGTATGGGTCAGAGGGCCATAGTTGTAGGTCCAGTCTGATTCCTAGTTCAGGCCTCCCTCCTACCCCCATAACAAGAGACCTTTGATTCCTACCTGGCATGACTTTCCTCCATCTCTGAAGCCCTATTTTGGCGTGGGTAGGAAGTATTTAAACCTCATCGGCCCAATCAAGTGTCAGAATTAATCACACCCACGCTCACCATCCTTCAGCCTTAAGACATAAAATTCTGCTGCATTGCCAAGAGCCAGTGCCCTCTCTTGGCCCACTTTCTGATGCCTGGGATTCTATCTTCTCTTTATCTCAGCCCATGTCATGTTAGTCTGGGAAATGCCTGTCACTCCCTCTCCCAGGTCCTGGAGTGACTAGAATTCTAGTAAGTCAGCTTGTGTTCTCTTAATCTTGACCTTGTCTTAGAATTGGAGACAGGAAAGATAGCCTGAAGAAAGAATTGATAGGCTGGAATTCATTAAAATTAAAAATTTCTGCTCCACAAAAGACAATGTCAAGAGAATGAGAGGACAAGCCACAAACTAGGAGAAAATAGTTGCAAAAGACACATCTGACAAAGGACTGTTATGCAAAATATACAAAGAGCTCTTAAACTCAATGATAAGAAAACAAACAACTTGATTTAAAAAATGGGTCATAGACCTTAACAGACACCTTGTCAAAGAAGATACACAGATGGCAAGGAAACATATGAAAAGTTTCTCCACACTGTATGTCTTTGGGGAAAAATAGATTGAAACAACAATGAGATACTACTACATATCTATAGAATGGCCCAAATCTGGAAAACTGACAACCTCAAATGCTGACAAGGACATGGAGCAATAGGAACTCTCATTTATTGCTGGTGGGAGTGCAAAATGGTGCAGCCACTTTGGAAGTCAGTTGGGTGGTTGCTTACAGCACTAAACATACTCTTTCCACGTGATCCAGCAGTCATGCCCCTTGATATCTACCCAAAGGAGCTGAAAACTTATATCCATGCAGAAACCTGAGCACAGATATTTATGGCATCTTTATTCATAACTACCAAAACTTAGAAGCAACCAAGATGACCTTCCGTAGGTAAATGAATAAATAAAGAGTGGAACATCGAGACAATGGAATATTATTCAGCACTAAGAAGAAATGAGCTATCAAGCCATGAAGAGACATGGAGGAGACTTAAATGCATATTATTAGGTAAAAGAAGCCAATCTGAAAAGGCTACATAGTGAATGATTCCAACCATATGACATTCTGGAAAAGACAAAACCATCAGGACAGTAAAAAGATCAGTGGTTGCCGGGGGTTATGGGGAGGGAGGGATGAATAAGCAGAGCACAGAGGATTCTTAGGGCAGTGAAATTACCCTGTATGATGCTATACTGGTGTATACATGTCAGTATAAATTTGTCCAAACCCATGGAATGTGCAATGCCAAGAGTGGACACTAATATAAACTATGGGCGATTATGATGTGTCAGTGTGGTTCATCAGTTGTAATAGATGTACCACTCTGGCCGGGGATGCTCATAGTGGGAGAAAGGAAAGAAGGAAGGGAGGGAGGGATGGAGAAAAGGAGGAAGGAAGGAGAGAGGGAAGGAGGGGGAGGTAGGGAAGGAAGGAGGGAAAGAAGGAACGAAGGAAAGAAGCAAACGAGCGAGTAAGCAGGCCAGGAGCCCAGTGGGGCATGTGGGTGAGGCGGAGGTGGCATTATGAATCATTAGTAACATTTGCTCCCAGCTCTGTGGGCCTGCTAATCTCTTTCACGACTGCTGACTAATGCTTTCTTCCAGCCTCATCTTAGAATGTGATCTCTTTCCTGAGCCCTCGGTGAGTGCACTGGATCTGACCCCTTGATTGGAAGTGCCAAGACCTCTGAAAACAACTTAGGGAAAGATGGATGCAGCCAGTCTTGGATAATGCAGTTTTCTAGCACTTGCCATTAGCTCAGTCTAAACCAGCTCCATGTGGAAGTTCTGGCTCCTGTGCTCTAGAGGAAGTGCCTCAAGTCTTGATCCCATTTGATATTTGGGCTCCAGAGCTGCTGGACCTGGTCCTCACATTTGCTTTGTGTTACACATACATTGCACAGATCTGCCTGAGGAAAGTTCCCTCTCTCTTTTAGGGTGGCCTCACTGAGAAGGCAGAGGGACTTAAGAGAGGAATTGATATTTGGACTCAAGCGTCACCAGTTGTTTGCTGACATGGCAGATAATACCTTAGGACCTGGTGACCAGACAGGGTTCATGGACCACGAAAGAGAAAGCTGGAAATAGTTGGCACAGAAAGCAGAAGTCAGACCCTCAGAGACAAAGTAGGTAAAACACCATGACCAGAAATTCTAAAGGGGAGCATGGTTAATAGAAGGTAAAAGTTTCCAGAATAATTTAAATATAATTCTAATAATGTAATTCCAAACAATCCCACTGATGATTTCAGTTGGGTTGGTGTAAGTAATTTGTGTGTGGTTTTGTTAATTTTTTTTTAATTAATTAATTTATTTTAATTTTGGCTGCATTGAGTCTTTGTTGCTGCATGAGGGCTTTCTCAAGTTGTGGTGAGCGGGGCTACTCTTCATTGCAGTGCGTGGGCTTCTCATTGCGGTGGCTTCTCTTGTTGTGGAGCATGGGCTCTAGGGCGCGGGCTTCAGTAGTTGTGGCTCGTGGGCTCTAGAGCGCAGGCTCAGTAGTTGTGGCGCACAGGCTTCGTTGGTCCGTGGCATGTGGGATCTTCCCAGACCAGGGATCGAACCTGTGTCCCCTGCACTGGCAGGTGGATCCCCAAACACTGTGCCACCAGGGAAGCCCTATTCTTTTTAAAATTTTTAAAAACTTTTTTTGAAGTGTAGTTGATTTATAATGTGTTAATTTCTGCTGTACAGCAGTGACTCAGTTACACATATATGTATGTATTCTTTTTCATATTCTTTTCCATCATGCTTTATCACAGGATATTGAATCTAGTTCACTGTGCTATATAGTAGGACCTTGCCGTTTATCCATCCTCTATCTACTAGTTTGCATCTGCTAATCCCAAAATCCCAATCCTTCCCTCCCTAACCCTCCTTCCCCTTGACAACCACCAGTCTGTTCTCCATAGTTGACATTTATTCTTAAGGTATGCCAGGAACTATGCAAAACTCTTTACAAACCTTTCCTCATTCAATCCGGAGACAACAGTATTTGTTAGGTACTGCTATTATGCCCATTTAACAGATGAGAAAGCCAAGGTTCACATGGTTAAGTAAACTGGCCAAAGTCAAACAACCAGGAGGTTTCCCAAATCTGAATTTGAATCTAAACAGTCTGACTCCAGAGCCTGTGCTCTTAACTATCACCTACACAAAAGAGGGGCATAGACCTGAAAAGAAAATATCAGAATCCCTAAAGCCCACATAAAGGCTAGAGGTCATGAAAATACTAACTTTTTAACAGGTTACAGTCAAAGCAGGACTAAAAGGTAAGAGTAAGAGGCAAATGACAGAGTCCAGGATGGCAAATAGGTTTCCATCTGCAGGACAATTCCATTTGACTGGGCGAGCTGACCTGGGGTCCAGTGTCAGAGAGGTTCCTGAGACAGTTCCAGGCTGTGCTGGAAAGAGTGCTGAGACTGATTAGCCATACCTGCCACACGTGCAGGGGCTGGGGAGCGCAGCATGGATGCTGCATATTTGCCATTCTTGACAGAAGCCCACAGATGGCACGGGGAGAGCAGGATTCCTTCAAGGAGACAGGCAGAATTTGAGATAGAAGTGTGGCCAGCGTGGGAAGAGGTCTAACCGTGACCTAACACGTCTGGCCAGGAGGAGGCTGCGGGGGGTGTCAGGTGGGACTGCACGTAGTCGGAGGTCGCAGCTCATTTTCAGATTCAGTAGCCAGGTATCCTAGGGTGTCAAGGTGGGATTCCTTTTCCAGAAGAACAGTATCTCGGAAGGAAATCTGGCAGTGACTCAGGGACTTGGTATGTGGTCTCAAAGAAGAAGGCAAGAGCCAGAGGCCTGGTCCCTAGAGGTCAAGTCAGAGTGAGGTCAGCAGCGTGTCTGGGCAACACTGCTCTGCAGAGCGATGCATCTCGGCTCTGTAGCTGCCTCTCCATCGAAAGTCTGAAATTATTCTGGAATACAAAGAGGCACAGAGCCGGCAACTGGGAATTACGTGGCCCTGCTTGTTTGTGAGGCTTGAGGGAGGACAGGACAAGAAAGCAGTGTGTCCTTACACCCGTCCTGTGAAGAGAGAATGGGGGAGAACTGGTTTGGCAACCAGTCAAGGGGAAAGGCCTGGAGGCCAGCAACAGCTGACATGGCCTCTGTTAAAAGTTCATGCAATCTGCACCAGCCCTGTTTTTAGATGTGTGGCATCCAGATCGAGGGGGAAATAATCTGTATTTTTACATTTGTAAAACTATATCTGGAAAACCGTGCCCAAGTCTGGCCACCCCATGTCAAAGAGGCAGGGGTAAACCAGAGAGGATGGTGAGAGGTTCTAGGAAGCACAGTTGAAATGAATAAAACTGTATTCACTTTTGTTTGTTTGTTTTGTATTGTTTTTGTTTTCTGGTCAAGAGAGGACCTTTGAGGAACATGGAAGTTTCTTGTACCCAAAGGGCTGACCTTTGGAGGAAGGCTTCGACTTATTCATGTAACTCGTGAGACAAGAATTAAAAATAGTAGGTTGACAGTTATAGGGAGACTGATTTCTATTCAATAAATGAAGTCATTTCTAACCATGAAGACAGCTTTCCCCCAGATTATTTCTCCACAGACTACTCTCCCGTTGGATGTTACTAGAATGTATCATGTGGTAAATTTAGGAATCTCTGGATTAGACAAAGTAAATGGGTTTCTTCCTGGCTGGATTCCTCAAACCCTTTAATGTGTGAGTATGCTTAAAATTTCTCCAAGAAGAACATTCCCAAACTTAATTGACCCTGACAGAGTCAAATTCTATTTTTTTATTAATTTAGTTTTCATGACTCATCTGTTCACAACTCCTGAAGCAAGGAGTTGTGTCTGTAAAACACACTTGGGAAAGTTGGACTAAAGCCAACATCAAAGAAATGGGCTGCTTTGTGAGGAAAGCTAGCAGCCTGTCAGTATTCAAGCAGATAGCCTTCAGATTCTATCTGGGAAAAGGGCTGTAGAGGAAATAAATTCATAGAGGCATTTGGATTAGATGGCTCTGGGGTCTGAGGTTCTATGATTCCGTTGCCTGCTTGAATGACCTTTGTCCCACAAACATGTGTTTTCAAGGAGGGCTGAATTAATTCCAATCTCAGTAGATCTCTCAAACTATATAGAGGTAGCCACGTGAGAACATTCAGCTATTGATACCTTGGGATTACGTAGGTCTAGCAAGAGTGTGCTATTGGTACGTGCAGGTTTATAAAGCTGGTACTGCCCCACAAAATGCCTTACTGAACTTGTAGAACCTTCCAGATCAACTCTAGTTGATCTCTGGGGGCATTTTTCTGCCTCTAGTTCTTTAAGTCTCACAGAGTTGCTTTTGTCTAAGATATACCCATGACTTCCCTTAAAAATGCTTCCACTCCTCAAACTTTCATATCATCTAATTCCTTTTAGAGGCAGAGGATGGGGCATAAATTTTAAGTACATAAGCTTGAGAGCTGTGTATCTTCCACAGCCATAATATACGGTGGCCTACCTGGTTAAAGAAAAAAAAAAAAAGTAGGCCCAGTGTAAAATCTGAATCCCTGGGTTGAATAATAAAAAAAAAAAAAAGACTCCTGGCCTTTTCCTTTTAAGCAAAGGACAGGGGCTTAGTTACACAAGGTCAGGTTCTAGAGACTTTCAGAAACATCCTGGGCAGCTCAAGCCTCATGGAGCTCAAGCCTCATCCTCTGCCTGGCTGGTCAACCGCCAAGCCCAGCAAGGAGTGAGCCCATGGCTTTCCCTGTCCAAGGATGTGCTGCTCTTTGCACACACACCCTTGGCCTCAGCTCCCCCTGACAAGAGAGAAAGGTGGCTCTTGCGGCCCTCTCCCTCCCGCACGTGCTCAGCTGCTAAGGAAGGGAGCAAGGGTTCCTTACTGTGGCCTCGAGACCTCTTGTGATCTGGCCCTTCCCGACCTCTGGGACTTCAACTTCCCTGACCACCACCCCCCCCACCCACATCTCCCACTACCCTCTCACCTCCCCCTACTTCCGGCTGTCTTCCACGCACCAAGCTAGGTCCTGCCTCTGGGTATTTGTGTTTGCCTTTCCCTCTGCCTGGAAGTGTCTTCCCCAGCCCTTCGCTTGCTTCCATCTCTCTGTCCTTTCAGGCCTCTGCTTAAATGTCACCTCCTCAGGGAATTCTTCCCTGATTACCCCAAATAGCCACTAATCCTCCCTCGTGATTGCCTTACCCTTCTGGATGTTTCAGTAACATTGGTTTCTACCTGACATTATATCGTTCTTCCGTGTGTTGCCTTGTTTACTTCAGGCAGGTGGAAAGCCTCGGTCTGCTGCGGGGAGGATATGCCTGGGAAGTGGACCCTGGGACACTGCACTTAAACCCGCTCAGTCCTGCAGCGAGCTCTCCTGAGGTGTCCCTGTCACCCATTCCTGGTGGACAGACATGCCTCTGTCACAGCCTCCAGCACAGTTGGGGCGTCCCGGAGGGTATAAAACCCTCACCAGAGTGGCAAAGGGACCTTCTGGCAGCCCTTTCCAGTCCAACCAGCTGAGTATCACCAGCTGCTGGAGGGCCTCCCAGAGCCTAAAGCCCAGGCCCAGCTCCCTCCAGCTTGAGTCCATCGAGCTCCAGCCCTGCAGAGCTGTCTTCATGGGGCCAGTTGCATCCCTCACATGAAGGAGAAAACCCCAATTCTTTGCCTGTGGCTAATGGCAACTTTTTATCATTCCTTCGGTAAGAAAATAAAATATATATAATCTGCCCCCAGTTCCTAGCCCAGGGCCCCTAAAACGCTTGTAATTTCCTAAGTGATAAGAACACGAGGTGCATATTTTGTTCGAATGAGGAGACTTTGGGTGGGTTCCTGACTGGGGGCTGGTCATCAGAAAGCCATGACTAGAAACTTGAAGTTTTTAGCGCAGCCTCTGAGGCTTCTCCAGAGAGAGGAGAGGGCCTGGAAATGGAGTTAATAACTGACTAGGCCTATAAGAGGAAGCCTCCACATCAAAATCCCCGAAGTACTGAGCCCCGGGAGTATCGAGGTCGGTGAACAGATCCATGTATTGAGAATGTGTTGTACCCCAATTCTATGGGGACAGAAGCGCCTGTGGTCAGGACCCTCTCTGACCTCGCCCTATGCATCCATTCATCTGACTGTTCATCTGCATCCCTTATCACATCCTTTAATAAACTGATAAACTTGAGTGAATGTTTCCCTGAGGTTTGTGAGCTGCTCTAGCAAGTTAATCAAATCCAAAGGGGTCATGGGAACCTATGGTTTGTAGCCAAGTGGGACAGAGGTTGTGGGTAACCTGACTTCCCTGGCATCTAAAGTCGGGGGCGGGCGAGGGTGCAGTCTCACGGGACTGAGACTGTAACGTATGGGATCTGACGCTGTCTCTGGGAAGATAGTGACAGAAGTGAGTTAAATTGAGGACACCCAGCTGGCATCGTGGAGAATTTCTTGGTGTTGGAGAAAAGAAACCCCACACATTCGGTGACCAGAAGTGTCAGACGTCAAGGGTTCTGGGTGAATAAAAAAGACACACAGGAGGGAAGGCTGGACTGAGTTTTTCCCATTCACTGTTCCCAAGTGCACAGAATAGAAGCTTCTCTCCTGTTCACCCCTGTGTTCTCAGTGCATAAACAGTTCACGCAGTGGACATTCAGTAAGTGCTTTTTCATGGCTAAATAAAAGAGCAGTAGGAGATCCTCTAAGAGTGAGAAGGGAGAAATTATAAGATCAATAGGGAGGAACTAGAAGTCAGCCTTTCCCCCAGGGCTGCCCCACCTTTGTGACAATAGCTTATAACTGTGACCAATCCCCTTCTACCTAAACAGAGAGCCCATCCTTGTGGGGTGAAAGGGTCCATTAGGGCATGGCCTCCAGGGCCTCAGCCAGGATTCCTCCCTGATAATCAAATCCTCTGAAATTTACAAAATTAGAAGACTGTCCTGGTTACTCAGGAGGACCTTAACCCTCTTCTTTTGGATTTGTTCCCTCTAATCCTGACCACCAGGACTCACTGTCAACCTGTAACATTGAACTTGCCCCACTGGCCTCTAAGCTCTGATTTCTATCCTCCAACAAAGCTCACGCTTGTTTCCTGGACAAGCTTTGCTCCTGTTACTCTTGTGGGCTATTTCTTGTCCCCCACTCATAGAACCTGGAAATGTGCCTCCACGGAGTGTACACACCACTTGAGGAAACAAGGCAGATAGATACAACTTCAAGGCACCAAATCAAACGCTCATCTCGGTGTTCTTTGTGGAAAATGAGGAAGGATCGCTGAGAAGCCGGTGATGACACTGGCCCAGGCCGATCATGGGGAAATTATCAGGTTACAAATGAATATTGGAGAATCAAAGGGAGAGGTAAGGAAGCTGAGCTCCAAAGGCGTAAGTTACAACCCTTCCACTGATAGAGGAAACAGGAAAGACTTCTATTTGCTACAAGTTAGCTTGTTCTTAAGAGACACCCTTTAAAACCACACTCCATTAAAGAGGGTATGTGTAGGTAGATTAGTCCGAGAAAAACACTGCATCTCCCTATGCCTTCAAGGAAGGATAATGAAGCAGCTAGAATGGTCAACAGAAGGGAGTTTCCAAGTGAATTTAAAAATAGAGATTTGAAGAGATGCAAAATGTCACAGAACAAAGAACTGCACTTCACAAACTTTCCCATTGCCGTCGCAGCTGGGAGTCCCTTGGTACCTGACAGCGTCAGGTGTAGACCTGCCCTGTCCTATTCACGCCTGAGGTGTGTGTGCTCGGCCTAGAGGCACAACAGAGTCACTTGGTTCTGATCTGCCCCAAGGTGGCCCAAAGTCAATGGGCCTATTCCAGAGTGGGTTAGTGTCACCTCTCACCCTGTACGCACACACACATGCATGCACACACACACGCACACGCACACACACACACACGCACTGCAACAAGCCAGTGATTCTTTCAAGGAAGGAGTTTGGATTAAAATCTCAAGACGAGACAGTATCTGATTTTAAAAAGCAAGTTCAATGTGCTTCTGATTTACTAATAGAAGTTACAGGAAGTAAAGCTCCACAGAAATCTTCGTATCGTATGCATTAGCAGACAGCAGAGTGGGTGAGAATGCTTTGCAGGGAACTACCGGGCTTTAAAGAAATCACTGAGAACCATTGCTTGTGTTTGCCCGTCTGTCCTTGGTAAGGGCGTCAGAGATAGGCAGTGCTTCAGCGCCCTCAGTCAGCAAATAGCGCGGAAGCCTCAGTGTTTGGGGGAAAGAATCTGACCTCCAAGCAGTTAAGTCCACAGGAAATCTGCCTGTATTAACCGGCTGGGTGCTGGAAAGGTTTGCCACTGCCTCATAAAAATTATTTCACTCACAGATGTCTGATCTCCACCTGAAAGGATTACAGAGCAAATAGCAGATTTGCCACAGTTTAGTGAGTCATCACTAATGTCAGGCCATGCACTAGCTGAAAACGTTTGAGGAAATGTAGTCGGAGGGGGACTGGCTGTGAAGTCTGGTCTGTAGCATCTTGATGGGGAGACAGAGGACTGGAATCTATGTGATTGGAATTTTAATACACTAAGATTTTCTACAAGGATTGTAGAATGTCAAGGCTTGTTAACTGCAAATCAGAGCCTTGATTCCAGAGCTGAAAATAGCTCTTCTCCCTAAAAAATAAAAGCAGCTTAATACCCTGACTGTCATTACTTGGCAGCAACAGAAAAAAAATGTTTTAAGGTTAGGCTCTCAAGATTGAAAAGGAGCCCAGAATTGCTTTATTCTAGGCAGTAAAGAGGTCAACTTCTACCGCCACCTAGGAAATTGAATTTGAGTAAAAGAGGCTGAAGTGCTATTTTGTTTAAAAATGTTTTCCCCAAAGTGCTATTCTGGGAAAAAGACCCATTGAACATATTCCAAACCCTCCTGAAAGGTGTAATTGTGCCTATGTGTAAATACGCACATATACGCATGTGCTCACATACTTCACATACGCATCCACACATACTTCAACTCTTCTAAGCCTCCATCTATCCTCCAGCTTTAAGGAGCTTTTAAAAATCTTGACTCTGAGTCCACAATCCAGAGCAATTAAGTTAAATAGCTCTGGGGGGAGACCCATGCATCAGTACCTTTTAAAACTTCCCCAAGTGATTCCACAGTTCAGCCAAGGCTAAGAACTACTGCTCCAGAGAGGACAGATTCACTATTCTTTCAGTCATTCATTCACTCATTCATTCAACAAGGATTTATTGAGCATTTGGCATGTACCAGGCACTGTACTAGATGCTGGGAATAAAATAGGGATTAAACAGACAAACGAAAGAACTGTGATCTTGGATCTCATGGAGTTCTCAATCTCATGAGGAGAGACTAACTAGTTAATAGTGAATGTGCCATTTAAAACGTACTAAGTATTCTGGAGGAAAGATCATCCTTCCGTGAGCAGATATAACAAAGTATCTGACCTAGATGAGAGGTCAGGAAGGTCCTGCCTGAGGAAAAAGCATTTGCAATGTGTCTCTAAGATGAAGTGGATCTTGCTTGACATCACTAGTCATCAGGGAAATGCAAATCAAAACCACAATGAGATAAAGGCAAGAAATAAATGCAAATCAAAACCACAATGATAAAGGCAAGAAGTAACAAGTGTTGGGAGCTTGTAGAGAAAAGGGAACCCTCGTGCACTGTTGGTGGGAATGTAAATTTGTGCAGCCACTACAGAAAAGAGAATGGAGGTGCCTCAAAAAACTAAAACTAGAAGTATCATATGACCCAGCAATTTCACTTCTGGGTATTTATCTGAAGAAAACAAAAACACTAA
Organism: Neophocaena asiaeorientalis asiaeorientalis; assembly: GCF_003031525.2. NCBI lineage: Eukaryota > Metazoa > Chordata > Mammalia > Artiodactyla > Phocoenidae > Neophocaena > Neophocaena asiaeorientalis. The sequence continues at coordinate 2,913,770 of NW_020173691.1, forward strand.
CTCGAAAAGATATAGGCACCCCCATGTTCATTGCAGCATTATCTGCAAAATAGCCAAGATATGGAAGCAACCTAAGTGTCCACGCACAGATAAATGGATAAAAAAACTTGATGTATACATACAATGGAAAATTATCCAGCCATAACGAAGAATGAAATCCTGCCACTTGTGGTAACATGAATGGAATTTAAGGGCATTATGCTAAGTGAAATAAGTCAGACAGAGAAAGACAAATATTATATGATATCACTTATGTATGGGATCAAAAAAATAATACAAATGAACCTATGTACAAAACAGAAACAGATTCACAAGCACAGAAAACAAACTTATGGTTACCAAAGGGGAAAGGGAGGGGGAAGGGATAAATTAGGAGTCTGGGACTAACAGATACAAACTACTGTTACCGAATGCAAGTTTGTATGCCCCATGCACAGTGAGGCCAAACAAACCGAAACGACAGGTTTTGGAGAAGAAGGTTTATTGCAGGGCCACGCAAGGAGACGGGTGGCTCGTGCCCGCAAAACCCCAAAGGGTTTCAGCAAAGCGTTTTTAAAGGCAAGGCGAGTGAGGGACATGGTTGTTGCAGACTTCTTGGGGTAGGACTCCTTTGTTCTCGCAGCTGTCCCTGTATGTCAGGTCACGATGTTCCTGTAAACCTCCAACAAGACAAATATTATTTTCTGTTCTGCAACTTTTCATTTCTATATGAATGGAAAAGTGTTATACCCTTAAAGGTCACAGCCTTGAGAATGGGCTATCCTGTATATTTCAGGCTCTAGGCAGCATTCTTAACTCCAAGCAGAAGCAATAGAATACAAAGGTTAAAGTAAAAGAAACAGATCCAATATGGAGTCACATTTGTTCTTCCCTATTACACTACTATACAGAAAATAGATAAGTAACAAGGATTTACTGTATAACACAGGATACTATTCAATATCTCGTAATAACCTTAATAGAAAATAATCTGAAAAATGTATATATATATACACACTGAATCACTTTGCTGTACACCTGAAACTGACACAATATTGTAAATCAACTATATTTCAATTTTTAAAAAACCTGTTACACTACCCAATGAAATATAATATCATAACATTTTGATATCCACAATTATTCACTTTAAAAATATGAGATAGGTCATTTTTTTAATACTTGGAAATTTAACGTTTCTTTGTTCTATTTGAATGCATATTTCTGTTCGGCTTCCCCACACATATACAAAAAAATCTATCCTAATATATTTTATGGTTAAAAGTCTTTTGTGATTAAAACTCTTTGATCACTTCACCATGCCTGTAATTAAAATATGTATATTAATTGAAAATTTAACATTTGTTTTATTTTCTATGACCTAACACGTTAAATGTTTAAAATTTAGGGGGAGTTGCATTATCATTACAATTGTTAAACACAGTTGATGAAAACACAATTGTTGAAAACAAAGTAAATATTTTTATAAGTATTGATTACAATAAAGCATAAAATTTATTGAGATGACAACTTTCAGTCAGATGAATCGTGATCCCCACAAAGACATAATTTTATTTTCTGCTAATGAGTTAAAAATAATTTAAACATTTTATAAGATGAAACAAGGATTGCTTGTAACTGGAATAAATATTTAATAATATGATTTGATAATATAGGTTTTAATGACCGATTCTGAAAAGGAAATCACGTAAAAGTTTTATCTATGCACTTTAGTTAATGTACCCTGAAAAAGCTTCCTGTTACCTTTACAGGAATTAATGTCACTCCCCTATATTGTTGTTGAGAGATGACTTGCTTTCCAGCTATAAAGGACTAAGCAGTACTTCTTTGAAAATAGCTGGAAAACGTTTACATTTAAATGCCTTAAGAAATCTATTTTAAGTATTCAATATTTCTTATCAATGCTTTACTTTTACAAGACTTTCTCTCAATAGTCAGAAAATGAAAGAGGCAAATTTATCAAGCAAAATTGTCACTTCCCCCCCCCCATTCCACTCTACCATATATCGGAATCTGAACTTCCCCACATACGAAGGCCACCCGCCACCTTTATCAGGAATAAGAGTAAAACCAAGAAAGACAGGATCTTAGAGGTTCATGGCACCTTCGTTACCCATCAAAGGAAGCCCTCCTTTGGCTTGGCACTGGGAAGTTTTTACATTCCAGGGCAATGTGCCCATAGTAAGATTTAAAGCATGTGAGGAATATAGAGAGCTCTTGTGAACACAGGTCTGTTCTCTAGGAAAGAATATCTCAATGAGGAGGGTTGAAGATCTGGAAATTGATTTCCTTAAAGCTATGCATTGTATACCTTAAAAAAAATTTTTTTTGCACATCCCAGTGGTGCACATACTCCATTTTGAAGACCACTGAATAAAAGAATTTGGTTTTGCAATAAGTCAGATATTGATCCCTGTCTCAGCTCTGACAGTACTACCTGCGTGACCTTTAGGGAGGTTGTTTAGTCTCCCTGAGTCTCAGTTTTCTTGTGGGTAAAAGGGTGCTAACGGACACATATCAAAGTTATGACACAAAAGATAATACATGTAAAGCAACTAATGTATTACCTAGCACACAATGGTGGACCCTGAATAGTTTTTATCATTATCGTCATTTTGATTTTGGTACAGAAGTTGCTATTATTATTCCCCTGCAGATGGCATCAGATTAGAAGAATACAATAGGGACTGGAAGAGGATCCATAACAAAACTGAGTATTTTGCTAAAGGCCACAATGACTTAAGATTTCACTGATTGATGGTGGAGAGGAATTAGTGACTGGAATTGAAATCTGTTGTATAAACATTTGTTATAATTTTTATTACAGAGAGTGGTTTAGTCATTCTCCATAAGCCTGTTGAAGTCTTTCTAAAATCCCTTGTTTAAAAACCCCTTTAAGATTCAACTTCATTATTATAATCAAGGTTCTGGTGCTAATGGATCATACAGTCGGGTGGATAGAAACCTTTCCAAAAAAATTGTCCTTAATGAGATACAGACCACAGCTCATTCTTTTAACCTATGAGTTTTGGAGGCAGGTAGACTCAGGTTTAGATTTAAGGACCTTCCTAAATCGCCATTTTTACCAACCAGAATGCTCGAGTCATTCAACTTTTTCCCAGTTTGTAAAAAGGGTATAATAGCACTAACTTTTCAGAGTTAGTAAAGAAGAGGCATGTAAAACACCTAACAAAATACCCGATATGTGGTGGGTGCTCAAAAGTCAGTATTCTTAAAGAACACAAAAAGAGAAACCACAGCAAATTATTACATAAGGCAGAATGTTAAATACTATGAAAAGCAATCAAGGGGCTGTGATAGTTCAAAGGAAAGAGGACAACTTTTTTAAAAATTGAAATACAGTTGATGTACAATATTATATAAGTTACAGGTGTACCATATAGTGATTCACAATTTTTGAGGGTTATACTCCATTTACAGTTATTATAAAATATTGGCTACACTCCCCATGCTGTACAATATATCCTTGTAGCTTATTTTATACCTAATAGTTTGTACCTCTTATTCCCCTATCCATATATTGCCCCTCTCCCCTTCCCTCTCCCAACCGGTAACCACTAGTTTGTTCTCTATACCTGTGAGTCTGCTTCTTTTTTTGTTATATTCACTAGCTTGTTGTACTTTTTAGATTCCACATATAAGTGATAGCATACAGTATCTGTCTTTGCCTGACTTATTTCATTTAGCACAATGCCCTCCAAGTCCATCCGTGTTGTGCAAATGGTAACATTTCATTCTTTTCTATGGCTGAGTAGTATTCCATTGTATATATATATACCACATAGAAGGACAACTTTTAATTCTGGAAAGAGGTGATGGAGAAAGGCTGCCTGGAAGAGGTAGCACTTCGGATTGCCCTCAAAGGACTGGCTGGATTTAGACAAGTGAGATGGGAAGAAGGGACATTCAGGGAAAAGGGGGTGGGATGAGAGAAAGGCAGAGGTGGGAGATTCTAGGAATAGGTTCAAGGAATGAATACTGAATGTGTACAGGGAGATGCTATTGAGAGATGCAGTTACTGCCTTGTCTGTTTATATCCCCCCCCCGCCCTTACCTTTACCTCGGGTGGTAAAATTGAAAAAGAAGTTTGCAGATCCTCGAAGGCTGGACTGAGGAGCTGCAGATGGGAGAGCGGAACCAGAACGGACTCAGAGATCTCAGGGAGTACCTGGGTTGGACCATGTAAGGATATGTTGAGGGAATGTTCTTGGGCCAGCATTTCTCAAACCATCTTTTGGATGCACTGAAAACTCTTAACGTTAACACAAACATATCACAAACTAGTGCCCTGTGACCACACAAATTTGGGAAACACTGTTAATGTGTCCCTCTTTGCAGGTTACCATGTGAATGAGCATATTAAAGATGCTGAGAAATTCTGAAGCCAACGAACTGTTTCTCTTTATTTAATCCAGCATTTTCCATACCGTTTACAGTGTAGCATGATTATTGACAGCTTGTGGAACACGGTTCTGCAGAACCTAATTTGGGGAATGTATCTTAAGCGAGAACTAGGTAGGCATCTGACTTAGGATTTTGGCTAAGAATTTGGGGAGAAGCAGGGAGGCGGGGGGTGGAGGCAGACAAGGTTGCCAGGGGAATTGGCTATAAAGCAGGCTGATTGACCCAAGAGTCACATACATGCGCTGCATTGTCGAAAATTAATGAGCAGATAAAGGAAGTTAATCATCTTGAAACTTGGCAACAGTGAATAACACTTTCTTCTTTAAACTCCAGTCCTTTTAAATTTTTGACCATACTCTTCAAATACTGTTTGCTAGCTCTTTTAAGAGCCAGAACTCCAGATTGCTTTCTGCTTCTTTTGAAAGACGTTTCTGCAGCCTGCCCAAAAAGGGGCGTGAAATGGTTAAACGGTAAAATCCAGGATATCTGCAGCCAGAGCTCTTTTTAATTATACTGCTCCTGGCATCTCTGCCTCCTTCTCAAAAGCTGAGGCCTTTTCAGTTCATATTGGAACCACATCCATTTCTTCCCACCAAAAATCCAGAGGCTATAAAACTTGTCCTCCAACTCCCATCACTCTGCCTTTTCCTCCCTCTGCTTGGCAGCCTGTGGGAAAAAAATGGCAGGCAGCAGTTAAAAAGCATTTCGAGGGCTTCCCTGATGGCGCAGTGGTTGAGAGTCCGCCTGCCGATGCAGGGGACACGGGTTCGTGCCCCGGTCCGGGAAGATGCCACATGCCGCGGAGCGGCTGGGCCCGTGAGCCATGGCCGCTGAGCCTGCACGTCCGGAGCCTGTGCTCCGCAACGGGAGAGGCCACAACAGTGAGAGGCCCGCGTTTCGAGAGAAAGGAAAAGTTGGCAAATGACAAACATATAGAGCGACGCCTTTTTTGAGCAATATGTGAGTCGTAACAGGCACTTTTTCAAATAGTATTGGAAGATAATAACTTCTCTAAGCTGTGATTGATCAATTTTCAGGACAAAAAAATCTAAACTCTGAACCACTGCATTTAACAGAGAGTGAAAGTTCCCTGTCAGTAATATGAAGGCCTTGATACAAAACCAGTATGAGCCACAAACAAGGGCATCTGTGGAACATGGTCCAGAATGAGCAAAGAATATCAGAACAGAAACCAGTCTCCTAGACACAGCTGGACAAGGATTTCAATAATTTCTACTATGGAGGATTTTGAGGTTAACTATTTGAGCCAAAATAGATAGTGTATACAGTTTTATGTAATTATGCTTGATTGAGTTTATGATAAGGCAAACCACATATAGTTAACTCATATGTAAATTTAGTCATTATGAATTAATGCTGTCTACTGTGTTTATAAAGTCTGTAGTTAAATAATCCCTTTCATTACGTCTGTTGATACATATATCTATAGTAAGTAGACTTTACTGATGATTGCAGACAATATTTTGGTTTTTAGAATAAAAGACAAGATAAGTAACATGCCTTAGATAAGGAGTAGACTGCCTTAGCCAGGCTCTCTTGTCTAATACGCCGCAGTTATCCTGCCATTTATTCATGGCTTTCTCCAAATACCTATGACTATATACTGGCTTTAGAAACCCCCAAACTGAATATTAGCTGTGCTTTGCTGAAATGAAATGCTAAAGGCAGCATCATGGGTTTGGATTTATGTTCTGACCCAAAGAGCATTAAGGGGGCTTCCCTGGTGGCGCAGTGGTTGAGAGTCCGCCTGCCGATGCAGGGGACACGGGTTCGTGCCCCGGTCCGGGAAGATCCCACATGCCGCGGAGCGGCTGGGCCCGTGAGCCATGGCCGCTGAGCCTGCACGTCTGGAGCCTGTGCTCCGCAACGGGAGAGGCCACAATAGTGAGAGGCCCGCGAACCGCAAAAAAAAAAAACAAAGAGCATTAAGTACTTAGCATTTTCCGCTCTATTGTCTGGGAGGGTATATTGTATCACATGACTGATTTTGACTGAAAAATGGCACTGCTGTGGGATACCCACTCTCTCTCCCTGAAAAGTGGGAGTATGGATACAGAATTATAATTTTTCCATTAGCTTCTTAGAGCTGATAACAACCTTAATAAACTTTCAGTTACAGCCAGAAATATGCTTTATGGACATGAAGGCCTAAGAGGATGTCCAAGTAGAGAACAGTACCACCAACCACCACCCAAGGATCTCCTTACACTGTCTATCGCACGATGCAAATTTCATATTAGAGAAGAAAGGTGAGATATAATGAGATAATAGTCCTGAGGCCCATGACAATTCAGCGGTGTGGGTGGCAAGAAGAAAGGTCTCCCTTACAGCAAGAGAACACAGGGAAAATACATTTTCATCACAATTGAGGTGGCATTGTGAGGAGTGATTGACCACTCCTTCTCTCAATGGCTCTCACTCATTGTGGACAGAGGGAAAAAAACAACTAGGACCAGACACACATACTCTGAATGTCCTGTGCTGATGGGAAAGAGACTCCAGATAAGCTCTGAACTATAGCCCTTGGTTTCTTTCCTTTCTGGCTCCTGTTGGAGAAATGTGAGATGCTGGCCCGCTCCACTCAAAGACGCCTTTCCTTTAGCCCTTATATAGCCATGATTCCTAAAGAAGATATGGGTATTGGAAGGAAGGCTTGCTGCCCTGGAGATACAGCAGAAGCATCTGGCAACGGAGGGGAACTTTTTTTTTTGCAGTACGCGGGCCTCTCACCGTTGTGGCCTCTCCCTTTGCGGAGCACAGGCTCCGGACGCGCAGGCTCAGCGGCCATGGCTCACGGGCCCAGCCGCTCCGCGGCATGTGGGATCTTCCGGACCGGGGCACGAACCCGTGTCCCCTGCATCGGCAGGCGGACTCTCAACCACTGCGCCACCAGGGAAGCCCCCGAGAGGTCTGACTTATTGGTGTGGAGACTGTGTTTGTGTCCCAGCTCCAATCAGCATCTACCCGTGAACTCAAAGGCATAAAACATCTAAGCTATTTATTTCCCTCCCATCCCCCAACCCTGCAAACCTCAATCCTTACCTGCTCTTCCGGTTTGCACAGATGTAAATGATGGCAAGACGAAATGCTTGTTGAACAAGCACCCCCAGACAAGTGTGAGCTGCCACAGAAGTTTGACGGCCAGACCTTAACTGCTGTGATCTAAGGAGTGGCAGAACCCAAGGAGGCATGTTTTAGCTCATGTTCTGCAATGTCGTGCTGTGTGTCTCAGTTCCCATTTATATTTCACTTTACGAGGCAGATTGAAGATAGAAGAGGTTCTGACCCAAAGCCTCTTGGATTTGGACCATTGATTCCGGGACTCCACTTATATCTTTAAACACATTGCCTCAAATGAGCTAAACCTAGATCTCCTCGGTCTCTCCAAAAGGAGAAAGTAAGATTCATTTTACTTTCAAATCGTCAGGGGTCAAAACTTTGGTCAGAGAAGGCAGGGGAAAACGTGTAAGGTTAGATCAAGTGGTGCTCGGGCAAGATTTCTGCCATAACTCTCTGGCCTCTGTCTTGAATTGCAGCAATAAGCACCATTAGTGCCCTTAACTATAACATGTATAAATTAGTGAATCCTGCAAACATGAAGAATTGAGGTTTCTCACTTCCCTTCCTGAACAAAATGTGAAATTCTTCATGAAATTATCAAGGTATCACTTCAGTTCAGTGTTCATTGTAATTAATGTACTATGAAGTAAATTGGTAGATAAAATTTTCCCTTCTTCTTACCGCGGCCTTTATTAAAATAAAATGCAGTAAATGCATTGTAACCTGTCAACAGAAAGATGTCATTTGTTTTATATTGGGATTATCAATTTCCAAATGATTGGAATAGAATAAATTGTGTACAAAAAGTCTGCAGAATATAATTTGGCCTTTTTGATTATGTAAAAGCTACTTTAGAGTTATCACAAAAAGTCATTGAACTGGGGTGGGTTTAAAGCGCCATTTGGAACCTGCTCTTGACCTCAGTTTGTTCTAATACTACAAATAAAGAATAAAGGTTAAATATCTAGAAATAAAATATATCAACCTGGTTTAAAATGGCACCTACATGACAGCTCCAACACATTCTCTCTTGAATACCTCTAAGATGCCTGATACATACAAAAAAAAAGGGAAAATCTCACATCACCACCTAAAACTAGTACTTACTCAGTAACTACGCAATACCTTTGTAAGGTGACATATCGCAACTAGACTCCTTGTGGTGATGAGTTTGAAATGTACAGAAATATTGAATCACTATGTTGTGTAACAGGAACTAACATAGTGTTGTAGGTCAATTTTACTTCAAAACAAACAAACTCATAGGAAAAAAGATCAGATTTGTGGGTACCAGAAGCTGGGGGGAGGGGGAGGGAGAATTGGATGAAGGTGGTCAAAATGTACAAACTTCCAATTATAAGGTAAATAAGTGCTAGGGATGTCATGTACAACATGACAAACATAGTTAACCCTGCTGTGTGTTATATACGAAAGTTAAGAGAGTAAATCCTGAGAGCTGTTACCACAAGGGAAAAAAAATTTTTTCTAATTCTTTCATTTTGTACCTATATGAGATGATCAACATTGTGACAATCACTTTATGATGTATGTAAATCAAATCATTATGCTGTATACCTTAAACCTATACAGTGCTGGCTGTCAATTATATCTCAATAAAACTGGAAGAAAAAAAGTCTTAATACAAAATAAAACTAGGACTCAATCCTGCTATTGCAAAAAGTCTTGGAGATGTTTTTATTAATCATAAAGCTAATGAAATGCAATTTACAAAAACAATCAGTGGTCCATGTTTACTTTGCTGCTAAAAACATCGCCAACCTCGATCTGAAAGTAGGAAGATGCTTTATGATTTTTCTGGGTGCTGCCTCTAGTTCAAAATGGCAAATTTGGGGCTAATGAGAAAATTAGGCAGCAAAATCCAGGGGTCGAAAGTTGGGGTGTTGGGATATGGTTGGGAAAGTCATGGGGCAGATTATCAGGATAGTAGCTGATTAGATACAGTCTACACAGTAGCTCCATTATGCAATTTACACACAGAGTTAAGATCTATTAGAATCTCCACGATTTTTAGATTGTGGGCACCTGAGGACAGGGATTTTATTCCTAGCTCACTGTAACACCCCCAGCATCTAGTGGAGTATCAGGCACACAGAATATACTCCAAAAAAGTTATTCAGTGGAAGAAGAAATGAAGGAAGGAAGGAAGGAAGGGAGGGAGGGAGGGAGGGGGCGAGGGAGAGGAAGGAAGGAAGGTTAGAAACTTGCTTACATTCAACAGTAAGATTCCAACACCTTTTGGGAAGATATTTGGTCTAAAATGTTGTCTCATGATTAGAAATAACTTTGAAGTAAAAACCTTGCTGTGGGGAAATTGTTTTGAGAAAAACTTCTGTTATATCTACACCGTGGCATATCTAACAAGGGGTGTGGTGCTAGCCGCACACCCACACTGCCTGTTCTAAACTTTCCTGTATTTGAAAAATATGCCTATGTAGTTTTTCGTTTTAGAATTTTACAATCTCCCTCCCTCCCTCTTCCCCTTCGGTAATCATAAGTTTGTTTTCTACGTCTGAGTTTCTGTTTTGTAAATAAGATCATTCGTATCATTTTTTTATGCCTATGTACTTCTTATGACCCCTGTCCTATGCCATTTTACCCTGCTGGGATTCTTGGATCCAATCAAAATATATTCAGTAGGGAAGGACATTCCAACCTGATTCCTCCATGCCTATCTCCTCTTTTCAGAGATGTTGTTACAGCAATAAGCTGAAGGCTCCCTGGCTTCTTCCCCTACCCCCCACTCCATCTGCAACCCAATTTCAAGGGAAGAAATTCAAGAATCCAAAAGATACCCAATCAAGCACTGTGCCACTCATCCCAGAGAGACCAGATAAAGGCCTTTGCAGTGAATGTGAGGGTCTCTGTAATGAAAATGAGGTATATGAACCTCTACTGCAATACAGCCAGGGCTACTATTTCATAGGAAATAGGTTCAAAATCATGTTAAAAAGGTCAATGAAAAAGTAAAATTAGTTCTCTCCACGGTGGGGTATAACTGCTCTTGGGCAGTTTAAGAGGAATTAGCCGTAGTTATTTCTGCTGGAGAGAAACTGGGGTGGCGCCAATTCACTAGTGAGCCAGCCTGGTGCCCCCCATCCCCCATCCACGTTCAGCTGAAGGCTGAGTTCAGCCACTCCCTCCCTTCAGAGCCAGCAGAAGCCCACAGGGAAGATTCCACTGACTCGGATGGAAGCCTGCGGTGGCAGAGTGTGTAAGACACAAGAGGCATTGGGGCTGGGCCTCCCCGAACCTGTGGGGAGGTACAGCGTGCCCACAGGAAGACAGGGGCCTTAAAGAGAACATTCCTCATGTGGAAAGAACACGTGGATGATTGAGGAGGAAATGAAAGATAACTAACTCAGTGAGGTTCTGCACTGCCCTCAGCTCACCCTGCCTCATGCAGCCCCGTACATGATATAAGAGAGGCAGTTAGCTATGCACACTCAGAGCTCCTGATCCAACACTCGGTAATGTCCTGAGACATTTGGTTCAACACTTCATTCACAATTCAGCGTGTGAGTTTGGGTCTGGGGAGAAGAAAGAGGATGACACTGAAGACTTCTACTTGGTATCCCCTGAAGACTGCATACCCCTACCTGACTGAGCATCTCTCAGGTGGAAAGTTAGTTGATTGGTGAGTCTCTCTGCCTAAAGATCAGGCAAGGTTCATGAGCAACATTTCTCCAGGGAAGAAAGGAAGGAGTATTCCCCACAAGATGGAGAGGAAACATTCCCAGAAACTCTTTGCAACAAACTCTTTTCCTGTTCACTTTACTACAAATAAGGGAGGAATGAGAGAGGGTAACTAACCCTTCTTGCATCTTAGGACTTAGTTCTTTAACTTTAGTGTTCAGGGAAAGAAGTTTGGATGGCCACATGCGGGAGATTCAAAATGCTTTCAAATTCTCAGGTCAAAAGGTAGCATATTTTCCCACTCCCTAAATCTGGATTGGCCTTGAGACCAGTTTGACCTATAGAAAGTGGCAGAAATGATATTCTGCCAGTTTGAGCCAAGGCCTCCAGAGACTCTACAGCTTCTACTCATCCCCTCCCCAAACGGGATACCATGTGGACAAGCCCAAGGAAGCCTCCTTGAAGGTGAGAATCCATGTGGAGAGAATGGTCTCAGGCGTGCTCACACCGTGTGGAGCAGAGATGAGCCTTGTGGTTTGAAAGCATATCTTGAAATTCTTTGATGTGAGCGGGAGAAATTTAATTGCCTTCCCCCTCAAGAACGGGTTCGTCTTACTGACTCACTATTAATGAATATGATGAAGTGAAACTGTCTCTGGCATGACTTCTGAAGCTAGGTTAGGAAAAATTATACAACGTCCACTGGGCTCTCTCTCTTGCGACACACACCTCGGGAGCTCTGAGCTCAGGTATTTGAGAAGTCTGGCTACTCGGAAGCCACCATACTGAAGAAAACACATGGAGAGGTCACATGGAAACAGAGCAAGATGCTCCAGGAGCCGCAGCTGTTTGAGTCTGGTCAGCATCAACTGGCAGACATGTGAGCCCCCAGACTTCGAGCCACTCCAGGCTGCTGCCGTGTGGAGCAGAGGTGAGCTGGGCCTGCCATTCTCTGCCGAAATTGCAGATCTGTAAGCAGAATAAATGTTATTTTAAGCCACTAAGTTTGGGACTGATTCGTTAGGTAACAATAGACAACGGATAGGATCATTCCATCTTCTCATTCTGGTCTGTCCTAACTAAGTGAGTTCTGGTTAGCAGGTATGATTCAGCCTCAGCAGCATGGATCAGTGAGGAAGAAGCAACTGAAAACAAGAAACGAGAATGAAGAGGGATGATGGCTGGAGATACCTACTTTAGCTGCAGAGGCAGCTGAAGGGTCCAACACATGATGTTTAAAAGCCGGGGAAAAGTGGCTTTTCAAAGTGAAGGGGAGAGGAGAGAGCCCAATCCAGCAGGTGTGAGTACACATTTCCAGGTAGGCAGTCAGAGACCACATACATGGTAGCCATCCACTCCTGGGACATTAACAGGGCTAGGGACATGGGGAAATCTATTCTCCATCCCAGAGGAGGGACTTTCCTTTCTATCTTATGACCCAGTTGAAGAGACCAAGTGTAGACAAAACACTGTTGCCTGCCATCGTTTACCAACAAAGAATGCTGTCTGACATTCCTGTAAACAAGGAATGTTGCCCATCATCAAGCCATTGGCCACCATCGCCACCCCTGACAGTGAACCCTGAGGGGAAGTCAGGATGGAGAAAAACAGGATATTGGCCCTAGATAGTTAAGGTGCATATCAAAGGAATACTTTCAATAAGCCCAGGCTCTTGCACCTTCCCATATATAGAAAAGCACAAAAATCATTAACTTGCGATGTCTGTTTTTTTGTGATTAACAGTAACCTTTTGGTGTTTGACTACATGGTATTTTGTTCTGTTTTGTTGTTTTTCAACAAAAACTCCTGTATATCCTCCCTTACCTCTTTGGGACAGTTCCTCAGAGCTATCTGAGAGGCTGCCTTCCTGGGCTATAGTCCTCAGTAAGGTCCCCAAATAAAACATAACTAGCAAATTTTAGGTTGTGCGGGTTTTTTTTTTTTTTAGTCAACAAAAGTAACATACATGAAACCTTTACAGGGATAATTAAGTGCTCAGTTACTTGGACTATGTGTTCAGAAAACAGAAAGTTTCAGTGTGTTAAAAATGAAAATTACCTTCACTTAACAATATTCATATTAATTCATCTTCACCTTAGGTGCAAAGAGCTGCATTGAAAATGGGTCATAGATGCATTCTCTGGCTAGAAAATAGTACCAACCTATTTCCTAGAAATGAATGAAACGGATTTGTGAAAATAAACCACCACTCTTGAGAAAGAGAAAGGCAATACTCTGTAGTAGTTTGAATGTGACAGTGAAATTTCTCAATCAGCCCCAGATCATCATCTCCCTCTCAGCAATGATTTTTTGAAATCCATCGTGTACTCATTTTCCCCCATGGAGTATTCACTTGAGCATCCACAGCATATTTTTTGTGTAAGTTAAACTGAACCCCTAGCCAGGACTGAATCTTGTGTTTTGCTTGAGGCAGGGGATAGATGGGCCCCAGGTTAGACATTTACAGCCAGCTTCCTGTTTATACTTCAAGATAGAAATAACAACAAGAACAGGGTAAATAGCTGGACTTTGTCTCCTATGGACCCTTTAAGATAACAGTCATGGCAGGGGCAGAGAGGAGCTAATCCCTGCTTGGGTAAAAGGTCAGGAGGTCATATATTTCCCACCCTTGGGACCAGGGAGACCTTAACTGCACATGCACAGAAAGGCTCCTTGGGGGTCAAAACGGAGGGGACCCCAGACCATAATAAGCTGCACTAACTCCCCCGAAGGCCCTTGCCTTGAAATCCATCTTGGCTAAAGGATGCGTGAGCACATAAGAGAGGGCCCTGAGGCAAATCAGCCATGGGGTCAAAGCAAGATGAATGGCCAGAGGAAAACAAAAACCTGGAAGACTAGCCCCTTACAAATGATTTAAACTTCCCAAAGGCGCAAAGCTCTCTGAGCTCGCCCGTGCATCTGTCCGCATGTACTCTGCTTTTCTAATAAATGCTTTACTTTCCTCTCTACCTTCTGACTCCTTGTCAGAATTCTTTTTTTTTTTCAAGGCAGACAAGGACCGGGGCCCAGACTCTAGCCACTGACCTTCATGGTCTAGTCATTAGGACTTGGCACTTTCGCTGCTGCAACCAGGGTTCAATCCCTGGTCAGAGAACTAAAGTCTCGTTTCAGGCTGTTGTTCACTGCAAGCTACTGTTCTCTGCTGTATGTCCGAAATCATGATCAGCAGGAAAAAATTAATGGAATAGAAGCCATAGATGCTGAGTATTGGTTAGCGGTTGAAGGGTAGTTTATCTTGTCTCTGTGACTATCTGAAATAATCTTATATTTTCACTGTGAGATGTTACAGATTTTCTACCCATTTGCCAAGAAGAGTACAGAGAAAGAGAGCAATGTCAGAGAGCTGTGTTCAAAATAACTATCTGTTGCTCTTGGTAACTGACATCTGGAGTAAGTTGAATTAGAGGAGTCTATGCTCCTTTTTGATTTTCAGATAGTTGAAACTTTAAAAAAATGGACTTAGTTTATTTTGGATTTTATGGTTCAAATATTTCTCAGAAGGTCAGTAGGCCTTGGGAAGTTTTATATCCCATATTTAGATTTGTAAAGCTATGTTTTCAATAAGAATATTTGGGATTTATCTAAAAATTGAACTTAAAAATAAGAATTGTAAGAGAAGTAGGGTTTTAACGGCAAATGCAACCATTTGCACATCCCCATTCAGGGCCATCATTGGAGATCCTCTTACTTCATGGTCATATGTCATAGACCCTTCCAGTGTCCTCTTACAATTTGCTTGTTTTTTTCTTCTCAGTCTTCACTCTGAGCTCACACGTTGGAATTGACAAAAGAATTTGACTAACTGAGTGTATACATTGGGATTTTTGCACTTGCAAGTAACAGAATATTCAACCCAAACTGGCCTAAACCACGAAGAAATGTATTGGCTCATGCCTGTAGAAATTTCAGAAGTTCAGGTGCACCGTGGTGCAGGGGCTCAAGTGATATCTCCAGGATCCGTTTTTTTCTCTGTGCCGTGATTCAACTTCCTCTGCTTTGATTCCATTCTCAGGAAGGCTTTCCCCCTATAACCCCCAAATGGCTGCTACCTGCTCTGGGAACAAGTTCCTTCAAGGTCTAAATCTGGTAGAAAAGAGTGAGGGTCTTTGACTCAGAAATCTCAAGAAAAATCCAGAGACTCACATTGACTAGACTAGGCTAGGTCTTGTGCCAAGAAAATATGTTACAGCTATTGGCTCAGGCTTCAATCTGGTTTCCACCCCTGGAGCGTGAGCCTACTCTAGGCCACAGGAATGAAAGGGAGGAGGAGTGGATTTCAAAATGAAAATAGGGACTATTGACAGCAACAGAAGGATTGAGTACCAGGAAGACAAACAACAAATGTACCTTACATCCAGCTTAGAGCATTAGCTCTTTCTAGGTTCGATTTCTACTCGATACTCGCGCCATATTGAGCTCTCCACACCCTTAACCTGCCATGATCTTTCCTCTTCGTGCCATCCCATGCGCTGAGCTATGTGGAATGGAGTTGAATCTATTGCCTGCCTGTCATGAAAGAGTGTAACTAAACTTACTCTAGGTACATAATTGAGGCCTTTGGACTCTGTCAAACGAAACACCCCAGAAACACCAGGATTGCTGCAGACCTACTGAAATGAGAATTGTTCCTTCCAATGCATATTGACCATGTAAACTCAAGCACATCTAATTTTAAAATCTATCCTGCTGTAGGAAGAACGATGATACGACATCTGCAGCAGGAGATGAGTAGAGCCCAGAAGCACTTAACATGGTGGCCAATAACACTTGGGAGTGCTTTAATCTCTGTTGTCTTTAAAATATTTCAAGGTTTATGCTCCAAATAATTAGTCCTTTGAAACTACTAGGTACCTGACGAGGTCATTTAACTTAGTGAGAAAAAGACTGATTCAATTTGTGGCTAAAACATGTGACCTACCACATCAGTAAACCAAGGATGTTGCAGCCAAGAAGCCCTCAGCCACTGCAGGCTCCCCGAGCTGTGCACCCTGAGGGGATTCGGGATGGAGAAAAGCAGGATACTGGTCCAAGATAGTTAAGGTGCATTTCAAAGGAATGATTTCAATGATCCCAGACTCTTGCACCTTCCCCCGTACACAGAAAAGCATGCTAGAGTCATTAACTTGAGATGTCTGGTTTTCTTTAATTAACAGTAATCTTTTGATGTTCCGACTAGCTGTTTTTTGTTGCAATACCCCCTCTATATCCTGCTGCTCCCTTACCTCTTCAGGGAAGTCCCTCAGAGCTATCTGAGAGGCTGTCTTCTAGACTTAAGTCCTTGGTTTTGTCTGACAAACAAAACATAATTCTCAACTTTTAAGTTGTGCATTTTTTTCCAGTCAACAAATTATATGAAGAACGATCAGCTAGGTAGTGAAGTGAAAGAGAGAGATTTATTCTGTGATTTTTTTTTTTGAGAATATGAATAGAGCTAAGAGGAGAATTTCAGACAGAGCACATTTCATTCAACATATATTTATGAAGAGCCTGCTAAGTGCCCAGCTGGGTATATAACATTGATGCTAGGAGTAAAATCCTTGTCCTCAAGGTGCGAATAGTCTAGTAAAAAACAGTTTTGTGAACAATATACACATTAACACACATGAACAAATGCCCCCAAGCGTGCCAGGAACCCTGATTGAGAACCAGTGCGCCCTTCCTTCAGCACCTCCAACATTCCCACCTGGAAAAAAGGTGAGCAGTCTTGGGCTTTGTAACATTCCAGGCACTGCTTGGCATCTCCCAATGGATGACTCCTACTTCCTTACTTTTTTTTTTTTTTGCGGTACGCGGGCCTCTCACTGTTGTGGCCTCTCCCGTTGCGGAGCACAGGCTCCGGACGCGCAGGCTCAGCGTCCATGGCTCATGGGCCCAGCCGCTCCGCGGCATGTGGGATCTTCCCGGAACCCGTGTCCCCTGCATCGGCAGGCGGACTCTCAACCACTGCGCCACCAGGGAAGCCCCTACTTACTTGAGCTGTGACAACAGTTGTGATTATTTACATTTTTTAAAGTCAGGTATGGAAGTTTTATCTACTTTCTCCTCCTGCCACCAGCCTCTCAGTCATTTCTTTTTTCTTTTTAACTTTTATTGGTATATTTAAAATGTTGCATTAGTTTCAGGTGTACAGAAAAGTGAATCCGTTATACATATATCCACGCTTTTTTAGGTTCTTTTCCCAAATAGGCCATTAGAGAGTATTGAGTCTCAGTCATTTCAATAAGCACCTTTACCACGGAATTCAGAGAAATAAATCATTAATACAGTTGGGTCCTAAATATAAACAGAAGTGAGCCTCTGTAAAATAAAACCAAAAAAAAAAAAACAATATGCAGTAAGATCTAGAACTCCCAAACAAGCTTCGTTCATTCAAATCCCCACCAAAAGAGTGTTCTAAACATTCCTTAAATTATGGTCATACTTGCAAGATTTCTAGGTGTGACTATTGAAATATACTGATTTAATCAGGGCTAAAGATTGAATAGAAGCTAAAGCTGGAAAAAAAATGGAAACAAATCCCAGAAACAGTGTCCTCTTTATATCCGCCCTGTGAACGTTGCTTTTATTAGTTTAATTAAGCTCCTGGATTAATTCAGGTAAGCCTCTCCTGATCCATCCTTTGCTCAAGCAGGAACCCCAGCACGGGTCTAAGCTGGGTTTACTCTGGGACTCAGGCAAGTCCAGGCATGTCACAGGGACTGGCAGGGGTGGGGGGATGTTCAACAGGGATCTACTTACATGAAGGGTGGAGGGACCTTCTGGGAAAGAACTCCTTTTCAGGAAAGAGACTTTTAAGACAAACAAGTTTGATACAGGACAGAGGTTCAGAATGGGAGGGGTAAACGGACAAAACAGGTGAGATGGGGGAGGCTGGGAGGCTGAAGGAGCCCCAAACTCCTTCTGTTTGAGACTCCCGAAATATTACAACATTAAGAAACACCAATACTAGGTTATAAAAACAGGCACATTTTACACATTTAACATTTACATGTAACCTATTCATGTTAACACCAAAATAAAAACATATTGCAAATAATTGTGCTATTCACAAAGTAATGAGAGGATTTAGAAGCACTTGTAATTCATAGTTCAATACAGGTGGGGTGATGCAGGACAGACACACAAATGCTGTATGGCGAATGCTCTTTTTTCAGTTCCAGTGGCATCTCTCTGAGACGGTATGAATGAGCTCTGGATTCATCCCCATGACTGTCCTGTGGGTGGCTGTATCTGTCCCTCAGAGTGTCCTCCGGCTCAGTCCCCACTGACCCAGCCTGAATCTTAGGCCTAGGGGGCTGCAGGGAAAGAGCAAGTGGAAGCCACAAGAGCTCCTTATCTGTAAGCTCTGAGCGACGCTGAGCTTGCAAATTTGCTGGTGCCAACACTTCTTCAGCAACTTTGGCTTCTTTGGCAACCACAGGAGTCAGCTGAGACATTATCGCCTGGACCAGGCGTCAGCAGCTTTGGCACAGGTGTTGCTGGGCCATGACAGCGTTGGAAGTGCCTTCGACTAACACCAGCAGGGGCCGCATCTTCCAGGCATATCGACAGACGAGCTGTCACTTCCAGCATCAGATATGAGAAAGATCATCAGTGGCAGGAAAATTGCAGTAGCCGTGGGATAACCAAGAGGATCATATTCCATCAATTAATCCCTCCCTGTCCTTTCCCCTGGGGGCCAGCCTTCCCTAAGAGAGCACACATGCTGTTTCTCCATGGCTGATTTTATAGTGACAGACCACGTGGGAAATCACTCCCTGTGACTGGGTGGGGTAAGTCTATTGAATTCTGAGGTTTAGTATTTAGAAGCCCGCTTGTCCACAGATAGAAGGCTCATTCTCCAATATAAATTCAATCAGGATTTTTTTTTAATTAATTCATTTATTTTTATTTTTGGCTGCGTTGGGTCTTCGTTGCTCCACACGGGTTTCAGTAGTTGTGGCTCACGGGCTCTAGAGCTCAGGCTCAGTAGTTGTGGTGCATGGGCTTAGTTGCTCCGCAGCATGTGGGACCTTCCCGGACCAGGGCTCGAACCCGTGTCTCCA
The DNA here is from genome assembly GCF_003031525.2 of Neophocaena asiaeorientalis asiaeorientalis. Classification (NCBI taxonomy): domain Eukaryota; kingdom Metazoa; phylum Chordata; class Mammalia; order Artiodactyla; family Phocoenidae; genus Neophocaena; species Neophocaena asiaeorientalis. The sequence goes on from NW_020173691.1 coordinate 2,932,996, forward strand.
GCATTGGCAGGAGGATTCTTAACCACTGCGCCACCAGGGAAGCCCAGGAATTTTTTAAATGTTATAACTTTGACTCTAAATGCTGGCTGTTTTGTCTTATTTCTGGATTGGCTCAGAACTCCGGGGAAAAAGGTGCTCATTTTTGAGCTTCTCAAACACTCACAGGCACCATCATCACCATCGTCATCCTCATCACTGTATTCTCAGGTCTTGTGTATTATTTGACCCTAACAGACACATAAAAATACATTTGAGGTAACTAATGCATGAGAAAATATGTGCAATACTCACCCCAGGAAAACAGCAGATATATCTGGCTGGAATTTGAAGGGTGGGTGTGTAATGGTAAGAAGGCACATCCATAGAAAAATTATTTGATGATTGTTACAGAGGCTCAATTTTTCCCCTAAGGTTGGTATCCCCAGGAAGCAGAGCTAACTCATTTTTGTTTGTTTGCTTTTTTTGTTGTTGTTTTTTTTTTTGCAGTACGCGGGCCTCTCACCGTTGTGGCCTCTCCCTTTGCGGAGCACAGGCTCCGGACGCGCAGGCTCAGCGGCCATGGCTCACGGGCCTAGCCGCTCCACGGCATGTGGAATCTTCCCGGACCGGGGCACGAACCCGTGTCCCCTGCATCGGCAGGCGGACTCTCAACCACTGCGCCACCAGGGAAGCCCAGAGCTAACTCATTTATTGTTTGTACTTTCAAGAAACATCTTTTGAGCATTTAATATGTGCCAGGCACACAGATAGAGAATCCCCACCTTTAGGCAGTCGTACTGTAGTTGGATAGGCAGACCTGGGTGCGAATAACTGGAATTCAATATGACAAATGATTTGCTAACAACAGAAACCAGTTACTATAGAGCATAAAGGAGGTGATAATGAATTCTGACTGTCAAGAAATTTAGAGGACCAAAGGATATCAACTTAAGTTTATGGATTCACAATATGGAAAAGAGGTACATTTGCAACACCGAACAAATCATCAGTGAACTGGCCGTTCTTCTGGAAGCTAGCAAATGGAAAAGACCCTGTTCAAATGAACTGATGATTCATTCAAAGAGTATTGAATGAATACTGAGGGACAGCTATATACAAAGCCCTCAGCTATACAAATAGCTGAGGGACGGCTATATAAAAAGGACTGCCCTGGGACCATGGCAGATGCAAGTATGACAGACACAGGACAAAGACCCCTGGAGTTACATATGAAGGGGGATTATTATAGACCTTCTCTGGTTTCAGGACTGAGCTCTCATTCCCAGGCTCTGTACTTGGCAGAAGTTTCCTTCCTACGGGGATTCCTGCAATGGAGAAGGATGGGTGTCAGGCAATTTAAGCTTTGATTCAAGCTTGAACCCATTATCCTGGATGTCTTAAAGATGAGGATCAAATCCAGAAAAATCTCTTATCAAACTTTTGAGCAATTTTCTGTTATAGGCAATAGGAAATAAAGTTACCTTGGAGAAGGATTCCTTTACTCTGGAAATCTCAACTCTCATGGAAATGGTCACTTGTGACTCTGATACCAATTCCAATGTGGAGATTTTTCCCCGCGCCACCAAGCAATTCTTGGACACTAGCCAGGTGTGCTACAATTCAACTCAATTCTGACACTATCTGCGTGGAGATAACATCAGATCCCGCAGGCTAAGGGCTCAGTCTTGCAAGACGGTCCCCACTCCCACCTCAGATGCGAGTCACAAGTCCATGTTATCACCTGTACTTCTAACTGAGCAGTTGTAGATCAGAGAGGTTTTACAGCCCTCTCCTTGGGTTTGATTAATTTGCAAGGGCAGCTCACAGAACTCAGAGCAACATTTTCCTTACTAGATCACTAATTTATTATAAAAGGAAATAACTCAGGAACAGCCAAATGGAAGAGACGCATGAGGCAAGGTATGGGAAAGGGGCGTGGAGCTTCCACGCTCTCTCCAAGGACATCTCTATCCCCAAATCTCCACATGTTCACTGGCTTGGAAACTCTCCAAACCCTGTCCTTTTGAAGTTTTATGGAGGATTCATTACATAGGCAGGATTGATCAAATCATTGGCCATTGGTGATTGATTCAACCCTCAGCCCCCTTCCCCACCCCAGAGTTCAGTGGGGTGGGACTGAAAGTTCCAACCTTTTAATCACATGGTTGGTTCTCCTGGCAACCAGCCCCCATCCTAAAGTGAATCCAGAAGTCATCTCATTAACATAAGTAAAGACACCTTTGTCAATTTTCATCACTCAGAAAATCCCAAGAGTTTTTGGAGCTCTGTGCCAGGAACAGAGGACAGAGACCAAAAATATATTTCTTATTATAAATCACAATATCACACCACTCCAACCCACAAGGTAAACAATGGCAGAGATGTGCATACCACAGGATCCTTTCTCCCTGGCTATAGTTAATAAGATCAAGGCTAGCCATCTAAGATGGAACAGTCTCTTTCCCAAACTAGAACTGGGGCTAAGAGACACTTGCAAATTGCAAATGGGTACCTGACTTGAAATTATATAAACTTAGACACTGTGCGGAGTTGAATCATACAAACTGATTCGAAATAATATAATAATATGATGAACTTGGACACTCAGACACCATCTTTCCATCTTGTGTAGGGAGAAGCCGAGGCCCATTTATGAAGAGAGACAGCTGATGTACAATGTCCAAGAGCATGAATGAGCCTAGTTGCCAACAGCTCAAATCTTTGTGAGATAGCTTTGCTCCTACTATCCTATTGCCCTATAATAAATCTCCCACACCCTATATTTTTGTTTAAGTTAGCTTAGTGGAATCTTTATATTTGTCATCAAAAGAGCCTTAAGCTAAAAAATAAACATAAATAGAGCAGAAGACCTGTGGTTTGTAACTCTCTAGCTACAAAAAGTTTGATTGACTTTCTTGGTCCTTATAATGTCTATTTTATTATGAGAAGACTTGCTGAATATAACCTGAGACACATCATTACAGGTTACTGCTTGCTCTTAGGAAAGGCAGTTACTCAAGTAAAACCCTCAGTAAAGCTGTTGTTACAGTCTGGCCTTGGCTTAGCTATAAGCTAAGGGAAGGATCTGTGTGAAGTGGTTATGAGGGAATAGACTCTCCTTATCCTGAGTTCAGCTTCATCAGAGCAGCAGAATTGATTAGCTCAAGTAAAACCCTCAGTAAAGCTGTGTTGTTACAGTCTGGCCTTGGCTTAGCTATAAGCTAAGGGAAGGATCTGTGTGAAGTGGTTATGAGGGAATAGACTCTCCTTATCCTGAGTTCAGCTTCATCAGAGCAGCAGAATTGATTGAAGGGATGTAGAAGGTTCTAGAACTGTGGAAAGTGAACGGTGGTCCATGGTAGAATGGAGCTCACCAGTCTGGAATCCCGCAAAGCAGAGGCATAGGTGTGACTTGACTGACCAGGAACCAACATGAGGCAACCTTCCCCCCGCCTCTTCCCGAGCATGCCAGAGGGGAAGGAACAATTATGGCTGAGACTCAGTGCTAGGTGCTCACTGATACTATTGCCACTTCCTGAACACACAGACTACATCTCCCAGGCCCCTTGCAGTGGTCAAAGGAGCACAACTGGAAGTGAGATACAGCTCATACAGATGATATGCAGAGGCCTCCAAGAGGCCATAGAGGGCAGCAAACCCCAAAGATAGAGGAGCCTGAATTCCTGAGTCATCTCTTGGAGGAGAGTTGCCAAACCTGCTTTGGGAGTTGTGATGTGAGCAAAGGCTAAATATTTATTGTGTGAAACCATTGAGATTTTGAGGTTGTTTTGCTACTGCAACTAACGTTAATTACTCTAATGCAACATAAAGAGATGTCTGAAGTCCTATTTTTAAACAGTTGAGGGCCTTTGAACCATCAGAGGTCCGGGTTACAGGAACAAGAATCAGACATATATCTTTCTCCCGGAAGAGCTTGCAACTCCCAAAGAGATTGCAATTCACTAGGCTAAGAAAAAAAGTGACAATAGAAAGATAAACAGGAACCTAATAAATGACTGTGCTTTCCTATTGTAGACATTTGTGATAAGGCACAGAGCCAGGAGGAAATGTTTAAGCAACAACTCTATAGTATTGTTCTTTTAACAGAATTGCCAAGAGTTGAGCGCTTGTTTCACAAGTGGTGAAGTCATTGCGATCCTACCCATTTTTCTCTCTGAGCAGCTCGAGGATTTTTGTTTATAACCTTTATTTCTGCATTGCCATGGTTTTATCTTTTACTTCCCCATGGCTATTGGAAAAGAAAACAAATTAAAGAGACAGCATATTAAGTCAGTTCTTCCTGAGCCAAAATTTTGCTAACACAGTGTTCTTTAAGTATATATACCTACAAACCAAAATATGACTAAAACATCCAAAAATAAGTTTATGGGGTACCCTGAAGGAACAGCTATTCACCTGGGATATATAGACTTCCTTTGTTTCTTTCAGCTTCCTTTTCCCATTTCCTTGGGACTGGATAAGGCACCGAATCAGAGGTTTGCAACGGCCATTCTTTCTCTCCTGGACGACAAGCAAAACTGAGTGAAAGGAGATATCCAGCCAGGCGAAGTGGATCTGTGACTTTTCCTCTCAATTTTTTTTTTTATTCAAAAGTAACTTAAGGGCTTCCCTGATGGCACAGTGGTTGAGAGTCCACCTGCCGATGCAGGGGACGCGGGTTCGTGCCCTGGTCCGGGAGGATCCCACATGCCGCAGAGCGGCTGGGCCTGTGAGCCATGGCCGCTGAGCCTGCGCATCCAGAGCCTGTGCTCCGCAACGGGAGAGGCCACAACAGTGAGAGGCCCGCGTACCGCAAAAAAAAAAAAAAAGTAGCTTAAAATACATGCTACAACATGGATACACTTTGAAAACATTAAGCTACGTGAAGCCACGTGAAAGAAGCAAGACACAGGAGACCACATATTGGGTAATTCCATTTATATGAAATATTCAGAATAGGCAAATCCATAGAGACAGAAAGTAGATTAGTTGGTTGCCAGGGGCTGGGGGTGAGATGGCAGGGGGTGGGGGTGACTGCTTCTTAATGGGTACAGGGTTGCCTTTTGGGATGCTGAAAAAGTTCTGGAACTAGATTATGGTGATGGTTGTACAACACTGTGAATGCACGAAATGCCACTGAATTGTACACTTTAAAATGGTTAAAATGATGTTAAGTGAATTTTACTCAATTAATTCTGATTTTCAAAGGTAACTTAATATTATCCGTTGCCTTCCTTGCCCCACATATTCTCCTTCTGTCCCTTACTCATCCTTCCTAAAGCTATAGCATTAATAACAGTGGAAGTTAAATGCAGCTCGCTACAACCAGACTGGCAAAAACACAAAACTCAGCTTTAGGGCAATTGATTGTCTGCTGAATCAATGGAAAATCTGATAGGGGAAATCACATGATCTTTAGTCAAACCTCAGGGGAGACTGTGCTTCTACCTGGAGCAGGCACAGACCTATAAGTTCCTGGATGGGAGATTAAGAAACAAAGACCAAAGAAACATATCTGGATCTTTTCAACTCACCTCCCCCAAATGCATATTGGTGTCATATATAGATTTGATCATTTAAAAAAGTCTTCTTACCTCCCAGAACTGTGACAAACCAGACTTAGATAATGAAGGATAGAGTGACCAGCGGGCAGAAAATGAGCTGGGGTTGGACTGTGGTTGTCACGTTGATCCCTAAAGTGTCACCCAGTCCCTGTCACTGACTTTGTGCCAAGCAGGTAGATAGAAAGACATGAGGCTTGAAGAAAATGGACTGAAAGTCACTTGCTTTAAATTCCTGCGCTCCCTTCCTGCCTCAGCCGGGCTTTGTCTTCAGCGAGAGGGTTTGGCATCTCTGCCTGAGCTGGGAGATGAAGGGCATAGGTGTCACTTCATAAAGAAGTACATACCCTCAACCCAGGCTCCAGTCTGTTCTGTTAGACGGTTTCCAGGCATCTGAGAACGTAAAGTTAGCAAGATATCAGCAAACTCTCCCTGGTCATGCAGGACAGAAAACAAACACCGTTTGGTTTTTTGATTATTGACGCCTACATCCTAGCCCTGCTTTGAAGAAGATTTGAAGAGAATCCAGCGAGGTAGCTGCCAGCCCCTAAGGCAGAGGTGCACTGGAGCTGGCTTAGCTTACAAGAGTCAGCTGCTAAACTTTCAAGAATTTTTCAAGCCAGTTATTAAAGGAAACCTTTATTTTTTTTTAATTATATTGCAGGGCTTCCCTGGTGGCGCAGCGGTTGAGAGTCCGCCTGCCGATGCAGGGGACACGGGTTCGTGCCCCGGTCCGGGAAGATCCCACATGCCGCGGAGCGGCTGGGCCCCTGAGCCATGGCCGCTGAGCCTGCGCGTCCGGAGCCTCTGCTCCGCAGTGGGAGAGGCCACAATGGTGAGATGACTGTGTACCGCAAAAAAAAAAAAAAAAAAAAAATTATATTGCAAATGTTACTAGAGCAGCAAGAGGTGTCAATTTACTGGTTATAATTTGTATAAAGGGGATAAACAGTAAATCAGCAGTACACTGCATAACAGATATATGACAGTAAATTTATTGGGCAAAGATTTAGTGGATTAGGCTACAACTTTATTTGTTATGTCATGGTTGAATTGCAATCGTAGGTTGGCTATGGATATATGAATTCTGCCAAAATCAACAAAAGCCTTTAGTGAGGGTCAATTGGCTATGTGGAATTTACAATAAAGTGTGCTGTATATTTTATTATTATTTGTAAATTGTACCCCACATTCCTTTTAGATCAGTAAAATTCATAATAAACTCATAAGCTCACTTTTTGTGACAGCCCGTTGTTAAACATCACCTGCACACCACTGCTCATGGTCAATAACCCTAGGAAACCTGTAGCAAGTTATTTGTTCATTTTCCCACCTGTAAAAGGAAGGAATGAAGGAAGGAAGGAAGGGAAGGAGGGAGGGAGGGAAGCAAGGAGAGAGGGGTGGTTCTAGATAATCCTACCCCTCACATTTCAAATTTAAAGTACTGAAGAAAATTCTAGATATGAAAAACACAGGGCAATCCAAAACAGAGGGGATATATGTATATGTATAGCTGATTCATTTTGCTGTACAGCAGAAACTAACACAACATTTTAAAGCAACTGTACTCCGATAAATATTTTTAAAAAAACAAAAACAAGAACAAAAAACCCACAGGGTTCTCTCCTTACACAGGTAGAGCAGGTGCGCTCCTAGCTGGTACAATTTGAGAAGTACACCAAATCTTACCAGCCCAGAAATACCTGTTCCTTTGGCTTGCCAGAGCATGATTCTTGAAATTCACAGTATTTGAGCAGTCTTCCTTTGGGTAAGCCTTGTCTCCTAGAGCTTTCTCCTGCCTCAAATATCACTCATTAGCGCTTTAGCCCACATTTGCGTGTAAATAACTAGGTATGACCTTGAAAAGCACTGCATTTCTTTGCAGGGAAATGAGATATAATTAAAAGTTCTGATGTGGGAAGAGAGCTGGGAAAAGCCCAGACTTTGGACCTGCCTTGGTAGTACTGGCCATGAAGTGGGGGGATCTCAGACAGCACCAGGTGTGGGTGCTAAAGGCACTGTGGTCGAGCCCAGGGCTTCTCAGAAGCAGATGGAAACGCTCTGGAGGCTACTTCACCTGGGGACCAGGTGTGTATCCTGGGGTTGAGCTTGCACATCAGACCCACTCAAAAAATAAAGAGGTTAGAATGAACTCTAATGTAAACTGTGGACTTTGGGTGGTAATGATGTGTCAGTGTCAGTTCATCAATTGCAACAAATCCTCCCCTGCTCTGAAGGGGGATGTTGATGGTAGCGTTACTGTATGTGGAGGGGAGCAGAGGGTATATGGGAATTCTGGGTACCTTCTGCTCAATTTTGCTGTGAACCTACAACTGCTCTGAACAATAAAAATCTATTAGAAAAGAATGAGAGTTAGGATCATGTGTTTATCCTGTTTATAGTCCTAGTCTGCAGCTGCCTACCCAGATATCTTCTTTCCCTGTCACTCACAATCTTCAAGGGTCTCGTACCATGATGGTTACATTTAAAATCCTTGGAAAGATATAACTATAACTTAATAGATAAACAGGTATAAATGTGTGAATTTATATATTCAAAGTGGTGGAATGGAGACTTCCCTGGTGGCGCAGTGGTTAAGAATCCTCCTGCCAATGCAGGGACACGGGTTCGAGCCCTGGTCCGGGAAGATCCCACATGCCATGGAGCAACTAAACCAGTGCGCCACAACTACTGAGCCGCGTGCCACAACTACTGAAGCCCGCGTGCCTACAGCCTGTGCTCTGCAACAAGAGAAACCATCGCAATGAGAAGCCCGCGCACCACAACGAAGAGTAGCCCCCGCTCGCCACAACTAGAGAAAGCCTGCGAAGACCCAATGCAGCCATAAATAAATAAATTTATAAACAAAACAAAACAAAAAACCAAAGTGGTGGAATGGTGAGAGAAAGCATCTCGTCCTGCCCCGCAACAATCAAGAAACAGAACTAATAAACACTCTTAATGTTTTACTCTCTCAAGGCCATCTCGCCTTTGCCCTTTAGAACAAATATTGTGACAAACAAGTGCTGTGTTTTTCAAATCTACTTCTCAATCTCTTTTCAGATGTATATTTTACTTTGTTTACGGAGACCACCCTGGTTTTCAGAATATTTATTTGAATCTCTTTTCAAAGGTTTATTTGACTTCCCATTTCTCCTCCTCTTTTCAAAATGTATACTCAAATTACTCTTCAATATTATTATTGAGGTTTGTTTACCTGTGATTCAAGGCTCCCTCCCTTGGGTATTCCTGGAAAGACCAGAGGGTCAAGAAGATATTGAGTTGTACTCAGGTGTAAAACTGACCCTAAAACCAATGTGAGAGCAGCCTGGCTGTTCTTTTCCCTCATCTCTTCTTGCATTGCAGGTATTTTAGTAAATGGCAAAGTTGTATGTTTTTAAAGGGGGTGAGGAATGACTCACCATGTCACATAGGGCAGCGTTGGCTCTTAATGGCGACTACAAATGCCAGGGTCCACAGTGCTATGTCGAAGCTGCTCCAGCGTGGCTCACACCTGCCCTGTGCTGGGCCTCACCTCCTGTCCTGCTTCGTTGTCATCCTAATGAGATTACACCTGCCTATTTGCTCCTGCTTCATTCAAAGAGCGCTCTGGGCCGGCTTCAGGCAGACCAAATGACCCTTCTCCACCTGCATCCCACTCACCAGCTGTTCCTTCACTTGCCATGTTTGGGTCTTCCCAACTAAAAATGCAACCAAGTGGTCTAAGAAAAAAATATTTTTGACTTGCTTTTCTTATGAAGTTTGAAAGTTTGAAACCTCACTTCCATATTTTGTGAACAGCTTTTACTGCAAGGAATCACAATTGACCACATTGGGACTCTTGAGGAATTCAGAATGGACAGCCACCATGCCAGTATCTTCTCTGACACAGGACATTGGCCCTCCTGCCAACATCCATGGATAACTTTCACTCTGCGATCAGACTGCAGAGGTGGAAACTGAGGGAAACTTTCAGTTGCCTTCCGGACTGGCAGTACCTTTTCCAAGATGTCACCTTTGAGAATTTACTGCTCTGGGGACTTCCCTGGTGGTCCAGTGGTTAGGACTCCATGCTTTTGCTGCTGAGGGCCTGGGTTCAATCCCTGACCGGGGAACTAAGATCCCACAAGCCACGCTGCGTGGCCAAAAAAAAAAGAGAGAGAGAGAAGTTATTGCTCCAGATTTCAGTCTAAGTGGGAGTCTTTTTCCTTAACGCCCTTAACTCTAAGATCCAATGGTTGGTTCTATCCTCCCAGTAGTTCGCTTTCAAATGGATGAGTTGTTTCATCCACTATAAAGTTGTTTCACCAACGCTATAAAGGAAGCAATCTGGAGACTTCCCTGGTGGCACACAGTGCTTAAGAATCCGTCTGCCAATGCAGGGGACACGGGAAGATCCCACATGCCGCGGAGCAACTAAGCCCGTGTGCCACAACTACCGAGCCTGTGCTCTAGAGCCCGCAAGCCACAGCTACTGAAGCCCAAGCGCTTAAAGCCCGTGCTCTGCAACAAGAGAAGCCACCTCAATGAGAAGGCTGTGCACTGCAATGAAGAGTAGCCCCCGCTCGCTGCAGCTAGAGAAAGCCCGAAGACCCAACGCAGCCAAAAAATTAATTAATTTTTAAAAAAAGAAAAGGAAGCAATCTGGTGTAAACAGAGCACCTGGACCCTGAGTTAAATTTTTGATCCGTGTTAAAGCTGCCTATATTTTTATAGGATAGCAGGGCAGATTATGACTTGTGTGAACTATTCTTAGGTAGTAAGTAGGAGCCCAAAACATGACAAAATTATGGTTACCAGTGCATCTTCTGCAGTTTGCAAATGGCCAGTTGTCTCTGGGAGCCTTCCTGGGAATAGCATGTCTATCGTTGCCACATAGAGGAATTGCATAGAGAAGGTGACCAGCTCCTTGGCTCACTGGATCAGCGCCACTGGATCTGTAGAAAGGCAGGAGGATGAGACCAGGGAAGGGATGGTGTGCTCTGTGGGGTTGAACTTGACATTTGATGTGTTGAAGCCATTTCTCAGCACAAGCTCCCCTTTACTTGGCCGGTTGGAAAAGGTGATTTACGGCTGTCAGGCAGGATTCACAGGAGTCACAAGCATAAGACGCATCTCCTTATGGCTGAACTCACCTTCAGCAAGAGGGTTAGAGGGCTGTGCTTCACAGCAACCCTTGCTGAGTCATTGCTTCTGGGCTGTGGGGAGAGCTGGACAGCAGAAGCTAAACCACAAGAGAGGAAACACAGAGGCTGGAGGTGACTTCGTGGTCCCATTAGTGCCCACGTGATGAGTGCTCTTTCCTGAGTCCTGCCCTCCCCGCAACGCCTCCAGTTGACTAAAAAATAAAATTAAAGGTAGCAGCTGCTTGTTCTCTGTGGCTTTCATCGCTGTTCACTCAAAAAGGGCTGCGATAAGCCCGGCCCATGGGAGGACCGGGCCTTGGCCACTCCAGACCACCAGCCATCCCTCCTAGCTGGAGAAATCCACTGGTGAGGAAGGGCAAAAGGGAATGTCTGCTCAGTCCTTCTTTGCAAGGCTGCTTGTCTTTGACCTTGTTTTCTGAATCAAAACTCAGGACATGTCTGAAAAAGGATTTTTGTGCTGCTCCCAGGGACATGAGTCAGTTGGGAGAAGCATGGTTTAGAAATACAGATGTTGGAATCTCTGGCACATTATAAGAATAGCAAGGGACAACAGTAGTTTGAGAGTCAAATGGAAATGATTAAAAATTATATCTCCACTGCTTAAAAACTGTGCGGTCTTAGACAAATTATTTTACTGGGACACAGCTTTCTCCCCCAGAAAAGGGAGTCATAATACCTATCTCACAGAGTTGTTTTGAATATTGAGATAATATATATATATAATAAAGTAAGGGAAAAGCTTCACTATAGATGTCACAGTTGCTTTCTAAGAGACCAGGATTACTTTGTTCTTCTGGGCATCTTCATGGCTCGGTTGGTTGGCTTTCCTTAGTAAAGAAACAAGAATATGGATTTTCTGCAAATAGTCCAGGAGGGATTCCCTGGGGAATGGGATGAAAACAGGGAAAGAATATAGGATCCAGTGAGATGATGTGAGGCTAGGGGAGGAGGTTCTAAACTTAGGGGCTTGAAGGCTAGAAAGAACAAAGTTCAAATCCTACCCCTGTCACTTACTAACTTGGATCTTTGGGCCAGTTTTTTGCCTTAATTTAGTTCAGTTTCCTGGAAAATTGGGATCATCACACTTCCCTCTCAGAGCTAGTGAGAGCACGAAATGAGATAATGATTGCGAAGCACCTAGTACACAGTATCTACTGCTGCTGTGAATAACACTGAGAATATATGGTCTCGTCTCCACAACGGGGGCCCCTTGGCAAAGGCATGTGCCCTGCCTGTTCAGCTAAGAGTGGACACATTCCTGGCCCAAGCTCTCTGGTGTCAGATGGGACACGGTTGAGAGAGGTTAGGGAACATCCCTGGGTTCCAGCAGCTATCACAGTGTAAGCCCCAGCTGAATCCCAGGTACCACTTCATGCTTACCACTTAATGTACTTTTCTGGACATCAAAATTATATTTTATTAAAACATAAAGTAATCAGATGTGAATAGTTGAATGCTAAAGAACATTTTCAGATTTCTCAGTGGTTCATTTTTTTAAACATCTTTATTGGAGTATAATTGCTTTACAATGGTGTGTGAGTTTCTGCTGTATAACAAAGTAAATCATCTATATGTATACATATATCTCCATATCCCCTCCCTCTTGTGTCTCCCTCCCACCCTCCCTATCCCATCCCTCTAGGTGGTCACAAAGCACTGAACTAATCTCCCTGTGCTATGCGGCTGCTTCCCACTGGCTATCTATTTTACATTTGGTAGTGTATATATGTCCATGTCACTGTCTCACTTCATCCCAGCTTACCCTTCCCCCTCCCTGTGTCCTCAGGTCCATTCTCTACATCTGCGTCTTTATTCCTGTCCTGCCCCTAGGTTCTTCAGAACCTTTTTTTTCTTTTTTAGATTCCATATATATATGTGATAGCATACAGTATTTGTTTTTCTCTTTCTGAATTACTTCATTCTGTATGACAGACTCTAGGTCCATTCACCTCACTACAAATAACTCAATTTCATTTCTTTTCATGGCTGAGTAATATTCCATAGTATATATGTGCCACATCTTCTTTATCCATTCACCATTGATCTATATTTCTGTTTTTGTGCCAGTACTGTACTGTCTTGATTACTGTAGCTTTGTAGTACAGTCTGAAGTCTGGGAGCCTGATTCATCTGGCTCTGTTTTTCTTTCTCAAGATTGCTTTGGCTATTCAGGGTCTTTTGTGTTTCCATACAGACTGTGAAATTTTTTGTTCTAGTTCTGTGAAAAATGCCATTGGTAGTTTGATAGGGTTTGCATTGAATCTGTAGATTGCCTTGGGTAGTACAGTCATTTTCACAATGTTGATTCTTCCAATCCAAGAACATGGTATATCTCTCCATCTGTTGGTATCATTTTTAATTTCTTTCATCAGTGTCTTATAATTTTCTGCCTACAGGTCTTTGATCTCCTTAGGTAGGTTTATTCCTAGATATATGATTCTTTTTGTTGCAGTGGTAAATGGGGGTGTTTCCTTAATTTCTACTTCACAATTTTCATCAATAATGTATAGGAATGCAAGAGATTTCTGTGCATTAATTTTGTATCCTGCTACTTTACCAAATTCATTGATTAGTTCTAGTAGTTTTCTGGTAGAGTCTTTAGGATTCTCTATGTATAGTATCATGTCATCTGCAAACAATGACAGCTTTACTTCTTCTTTTCTGATTTGGATTCTTTTTATTTCTTTTTCTTCTCTGATTGCTGTGGCTAAAACTTCCAAAACTATATTGAATAACAGTGGTGAAAGTGGGCATCCTTGTCTTGTTCCTGATTTTAGAGGAAATGGTTTCAGTTTTTCACCACTCAATGGTTAATTAAAAGGCACTTAAAACTCTTAAAAATATAACAGTTCAAAGGGCAAAAATCATAAAAGTAAACCAAATAATTGGTTTTCTACTTTTTAGGAATTATTTAGAAAAAGATATATAAATTCCCCTTAATATATTTTTGATCCAGAAAGGCAGCATTTGCTTTCTGTGACTGAGATGACAAATGTGAAAGACCTATTATTTACCTATATTTATTTATATTACATTACCTATATTTATGTAATTAAAGTAAATTCATGTACATGAAAGAGTTTTGTTAACAAACTCAGGTGTGTCATGCAAAACTAAGGTATTAGGATTACTATTACCAGAAGAAAATAATACCTATATGGCTGGATATTCCTTTTTTATATCAAGTACAGCTTTTCTTCAGATATGTTATCTAGGCATTAAGGGATTAAAAAAAAATCCTCTCTGGAGTTCCACCTAGTTTCTCCAGGGTAACTGAAATTGCACATGCCGTTGTTCTAGGGTTTATACCCAGGTCGAGTGGACCTGCCTGCTGAGCCCTGGAGGAGCAGCAGAGGCTTTGCTTACCTCCTGCACGTCCTGTGACAGGTACCTCCTTCCCCATGGCAATGAGTACTTGGTGGGCTCAGGAGTGGCACTGGGCATATAGAGTGAAGAAGACAGGAAGGTCTCTGCTGCAAAGGTGGCTACTATGGAAAACATTTCGAGTAAAGTACACAATATTCATTCATTTCCTTCTCTGTAACAAGTGATACAAAGTAAACCTACAGAGGTATTCAAATAGAGACTTGACCTAATCTGAGAGTTTGGGTAAAGGCTTTTCCAAAGAACTGATACTTTAACTGCAACACTTGATTAGAGTTTGCAGAGAGAGAGCACACCCAATCCCACCAGAAAGAGGAAACAGCACATGTAAAGGCACTGAGAAAGGGGTGTGGTGTTTGAGGATCCAATAGAGGGTCAGCATGTCTCAAGTCTAGTAAACAGATGGAGAAGGTAGCCTGGGATGAAGGGGGGAACTAAGAATGAATCTTCCAGGTTTTTTACATTGGTGAATAATGGAGATAAACCCTACCTCTCACAACTAAGGGAATAACCATCCATAATAGATAAGAGAGAGGGACAGCAGAAGGAGAATATATGAACACTTTCATTAAGGGTGCAAATGGTTTATTCAGTTCCCTAGAACACTGTGCCACTGGCTCCAAAGTCAAGGACTTTGAACAGCCCGAGCTGGCTCATCTTCCTCTATGTCATGGCCAGCTTGCAGGCGCGTGGGCAAGAGAGAGGCTCTTTGAGGGTGTGGATAGTTTTGTGCAACTCCATTTCCACTAATAGGAACAGACTCAGGGTGGACCCTCTTGATGCTGCTGATGATCGTCATGCATAAAGAGAGCACAGTAGAGTTTAGACACCAACCAAACCTGTATCATAAGTGTTCTGCACATCAGCACACTGAAGCACATAACCCAACCTGCTCCTCGGGTTCATCCCCGGCTTCCGGAGGAGCTCCCACACGGAGATTCTCTAGAGTGAGCATATCTGCTTCTCAAGACCTGCTTATGCGTCCTGACCCCTCGGAGGCATGAGAACATGAAGGTGTTCAGAGCCTGCCACAGGTAGCCACTCAGCCTGCATCCACCCTTTGCACCAGTGGGTTGTACATGAGGGCTCCAGAGCAGAGTAGTGTCCTCCTGCTGGACTCTCCTGGGGCCTGTGACCCATCCACCCTGGGATGGAACTTTCCGTCCCAGCACTACATAGACATATGAACAGTCCCTCCAAGATGCGACACCCCAACAAGCATGCCAAATGAAAATCATCTCATTCCAGTAAAGAGAAGCAAGAGAAGTTGTTACCAACCTGGGTCCTTGGACTCTTTAATCAATAGAAATTGATAAGAGGCCAGACGAGAAATTCAGGCAAGGCTTTACTGGGACTTGTGCTGCAGCATGAGGGAGTGAAAACAAGGGGGAAAAAATGTCTTGGCTAGCTCCCTGGGTGAGGGTGAGCTGATTCCTTAAATGGGGTTATGGTAGGGTAGGTCCAGGGATCGGGCAGGAGGCAGAGCTTCGGTGGTCTGCCCACCCCCTTGGTGGTGCTGTGTGCAAGGATCGCACGCAGTCCCCTGATTTTGCTCCCGACACCTTAGAAGTGGCAGTTGGGTTTTGGACTTTTTGTATCTTTTTGTTCATAATTTGCCCCAACTGCCCATGCATGAAGTTATTTTTAGTCCCTTGTAGTTTCTTCGTATTCTGTTGCTGGAGGAGAGGTTTATCCAGGTGCAAGCACTGTAGCAAAGGGTCCCAGGTCCCAGCTTGTCTCAAAATCAGTTTCTCCTCTTCTAGGCTCACATGGAAAACGTTTGCTCTTAGCACCCGTCTGCTAAGCAATGTCAGGGACCTTCCAACTGTCCGTCCCACCACGCCCAGTGCCACTCCTTCTCCACCTCCTTCTTTTCCTCCTCCTCTTTCTTTTTCTTAACACTTCTCTATACATTCCAATATTTCTATAATGAATGCACCATGTTTTAATGAACGGGGAAAAACAGAAGAACTGAAAGGAAACTCAATCCTCAAATCACCAAGAAAGAGCCTGGAGTGGTGAGTACCCTGAGGTCTGGTCCTGGACCTTTCACTCATGATTTCTGTAACCTTCATCTCCCTGTGAGAGGGAAGGCTTTAAATCATTTCTAAACTCTATTCCAGCCATCAGCTAATGGAACATGTGAATAAGTTGATTTTTTTTTAAGACAAAACAAACCTCAGGGACAGAAGGCATTCTCCAGTAACTTCATCATAGGCAATAAAACAAAGAAACCAGCCTTGAGCAAGGTTATCGGATTCAGCCACTGACCTACCAGTTAGCCATGCTAAAAGGACTTAGCCCTTAGACCTCAGTGCAATCCTGCCATGGGGATGGTGAACACACACACACACACACACACACACACACACGAAGTAAAACACTGGAGGACTCCTTGAGCTGGAAGAATTTCTTTTATCAGTGATTTGCTAAAATGTTGTCAAAATTAGAGTCTCAAAATACATTTCTTTTAACTTCAGCATTAGAAATGAGTAGGACGATAGTGTTACCAAGCAGTTCCCCTTGAGTGAGATGATTATTGATTAATACTTTCTCCATTTCTGAAAATTCATGCATGTTCTGCCCCCCAAAAAAGTCTCTACTCCTACTCATATTTGGGGGAGGTCTAATGAGTGCATGGCATCAATCCCCCGCTCCAAGACACTAGAGGACTTCCCCAAGTTCTGAGAGACAAATAACACTTTGGGGTCTCCACTGACAGAAATGTCTTCCTGTTATCAGAGAGCCAGACACTGGAGGCCCATTGGTAGAACCAAAATCAGAGTTCACCTGAGTTTCTATGGGGGCTTTATCACATGAGAAGAATAATGAGGTTCCCTCTCCACCTCTCCCTGTCTATGGATTGTCAGCAAGGGAGAAATTTCCCCCTCTACCCCGCTTGAGTTCTTACAGCTGAACCAATAATAAAATCAACATGACACAGATTGACGGGAGAAAAGGAAACACATTTTAATTTGTGTGTACAAAGGTCTCATAGAAATGGCACTGAAGTGGCCAAAGCAGACAGTGTTTATGCTTTATAGATAAAGAAACAACAAATTTGTGAACAATCGACAGGACAAAGAAACTTAGGTTTTGGGTGCTCAGTTAGTGAAGAATCTAAATGGAGTTTGGGCTTGGGGTAGTAAATTAAAGAACTAACAAGGTTCGTCTATATAGGCTTCTTAGCCCCAATTCCCCATCTCTGGTTGTAAGGGTGTCCTACCTCCAGATGTAGGGAGTTCACCTTTCACATGAGAGATTTATTTCCTGTTTTCAGGGAGACAGAGAGGAGAGTCAGAGTGTCCCTCTTGCACTGGTCATTTTTTAAGTAACTTTATTATTTTTTAAATTAATTAATTAATTTATTTATGGCTGCTTTGGGTCTTAGTGGCTGCACACCGGCTTTCTCTAGCTGCGGTGAGTGGGGGCTACTCTTCCTTGTGGTGCATGGGCTTCTCATTGCAGCAGCTTCTCTTGCTGCGGAGCACAGGCTCTAGGCGCAAGGCCTTCAGTAGTTGTGGTGCGCGGGCTCAGTCATTGTGGCTCGTGGGCTCTAGAGCACAGGCTCAGTAGTTGTGGTGCACGGGCTTAGTTGCTCCGCGGCATGTGGGTTCCTCCCGGACCAGGGCTTGAACCCGTGTGCCCTGCATTGGCAGGTGGATTCTTAACCACTGTGTCACCAGGGAAGCCGCCTTAAGTAACTTTAATTGAAAATGATATTCCTTGGAGGCACATTTTGGGGTGGCCTGCCCTGGACTTCAACAGGATCACGGTTGACCTCACCACCACCACCACCTGCACATTCCCACCACTCGTGGGGATTTGCTTTAACTTGATAACATTTGTTTGTGGGTGCCTTGAGAGAGCTTGAACCCTGAATCACAAAAATCAATGTCTAAAACTGACAAGTTGCAAATCAACTGAGAAAGCTATTTGCATATTTGAAATTTATGGTTCACCTGTGTCATTTAACCTCCACGATAGTAGACTGCTGGTTATTGGTGCTCTCATTTTGTAGATCAGGAAACAGAGGCTCCTTGAGCTATATGAGGTCTGCATTGAATATTAATCTACCACTTTAATGTCAGACCTAAAATAACTGGGAATAAGAGATCAAATAAAAATCAAAAGGCTAAAAAGAGAAAACAAGTCTATCATGAGTCAGGAGAGTATCAGGAGATTTCACAATTCCCTGAAATCCCTAGAATATCACTGTCTAATCTGATCACTGTGACTCACATGTGGCTATTTAAATTTTAATTAATTCCTCGGTCACATGAAACACATTTCAGTGTTTAATGGCCACACATGGCTAGTGGCTACCTTATTGGATAGCACAGATTTATATAGCGTTTCCATAATCACAGAAAAGTCTATTAAACAACATGGCTCTAGAATGTATCCTCATGAATGATGGGGTCTATTCTTAGAAGATGGTAGTTTTTTAAATGCTATTGTCTGAGCAATACTTATACTGAGCTCCTAGAGAACAGAAGGAATCTGCTTTCTCCCACTGAAGGGACAAGATGCAGCAGACAGTCTTTCACGAGACTTCCCTGCTGGCACAGTGGTTAAGACTCCTCCTGCCAATGCAAGAGACACGTGTTCAAGCCCTGGTCCGGGAAGATCCCACATGCCGCGGAGCAACTAACCCCATGCGCCACAACTACGGAGCCTGTGCTCTAGAGCCCGTGAGCCACAACTACTGAAGCCCATGTGCCTAGAGCCCGTGCTCCGCAACAAGAGAAGCCACTGCAATGAGAAGTCCGCACACCACAAGGAAGAGTAGCCCCCGTTCGCCACTAGAGAAAGCCCGCGCGCAGTAACGAACACCTAACACAGCCAAAAATAAATAAAATTAAATCTTGAAGAAAAAAAAAAGAACCCGCTCACTTGCCTAGGAGGCAGAGTTGCTTCAATGGCCAAAGGGTGAGGTCTTTTATGGTCTAGTAGGCACACAGTCTTCCTCTGAGCTCTCTCTTCCACTCCAGGTGGCCTGATGGACAAGTGGACTCAGGGCCTTCTCTCAGGAGGCCCCGTCAAGTTGCTCACCTCAACATCCTTCTGCGACGCAACCAGCCAGAGGTAGGTAAGATCCTAAGACTTAGGTTTGACCCAGAGTGGGGAAGGGCCAGGAAATTCAGGGTCACAAATCTCATTTATGCCTCAAGCCTAAGCCAGAGATCCATCGTATCCCCACCAGAGCTGCATTGAGAGTTATTGCCATTGGCTTAGTCCTTAATAAAAATTGCAATGTGATTTTTATTTGATATTCCTGTATATACTGTTCTTTGTGGAACCTGAGAGAAAGAGACTAACAGGCAGGGAAGAATGGAGGTGACCCTGGGATGCTAAACATTAACTATCATTAAAACCCCATCTCCCAATCACCAACACTTTGTCCATTTTCTTTCTTGGGGACACACTGCCCATTCCCTTCTTTCTGAAAGTCTCCTTCCTCTGTTTCAACGACAGGATTCTCTGAGTTTTCTTTCCACCTGTTTGACTTTTCATTTAAAAAAATGCCTTTAATTGTTCTTCTTTTTCAACTTCTTAAATGTTGATTTTTCCCAAGAGTCCACACGGAACTCTTTTCCCATTCTGAACAGTCCTACACAATCACACCTCTTTTTATGGTTTTGCCCACTTGCCATGTATTAATGCTCTGGAGGTTCTAATTACATCTCACACCTCTCTGTTGAGCTCTGCACACAGCTACTCAATGGCCTGCTAGATGTCACCATTTGGATGCCCCACGGGCAATCCAAAGTTATTTTATCTTAAACTCGTTCTTTTCTTTTCCATTGCTAAACCTTTTCTTGCCCAGCTTCAGCCAAGGCTAGTCATTGCTAGCGTTACTCATCTTTGCTGGTCATCTTAAACCAGGGTTATGTTTCCGTTGACCCTAGGCTACCTCAAACAGCCTGAGACACAGAACTCCATGAAAACAACTGATAACATATCAAAGTTTTTTTTTTTTTTTTTGGCTGCAGCACTCGGCTTGCAGGATCTCAGTTCCCTGACTGGGGATTGATCACGGGCCCTGGCAGTAAAAACACTGAGTCCTAACCGTTGGACCACCAGGGAATTCCCTGCAAAGGTTTTTAAGATAATGTTCAGCGCTAGTGAGGATACAATGTGAGAGCCACTATCACATGCTCTTATGATGGGAGTATAAATTTATACATTTCTGAGCAGCAATTTGGTGATATGTATTGTTAACAATATTAAAACACTCCTTTAGAACACTCTTGGGTCCCTGTAATAACGTAGTGAGACAGAGACCAGTCAGTCTGGCACGGAGAATCTTTGGAGTCTATACTGCCTTCTTGATGCCAAGTGACACTCCTACAAGCATCACAGGTATAAGGAAGGTGATGCCTTAAGACCAGGTTATCAGAATAAATTTTCACAAAAGTGTAAGTGTACTGAACCCATCTTCAAATTACATCATCCGTAATTCCCTCCAGACCCATTTGTCTTTCATCATGATAACAATTCACAATTTATTATATCAGAATATCAGGTCTGATGATAGACATTCCCTCCCGGTTTGGAGACTTTTGTGCTCAAGAGTCTCATCCAGTGCTAGTTTCTTCCTCTTGCAGGTGCTCAGGTGCTAGATACAAGACCTCAGCCAATCAGAGCTTGAGGGACACTTTCTAGACTCAAGGCACTCTGCTATCTCATTTGCAATGAGATTATATAGATATATCCTAAGTAGAAAACATGGAGACAGCAAAGAATTCCAATTCTATCAAACCACACTCCAGGCACAAAAGTCAACTATAAAACTTTATAAATAAAATGTAACGCAAAACAGCACTACCAGAAATGGGTAGAAAGCTCTATTCAGGGAAATCAAAGAAACAATGAATGTAAACCAAATTAGTGCGTGGATTGGAGACATAATGTGGTACTTTAGCCCCTAGAGCTGTGTGCCTGAAGTGATGCAACGTCTTCCCAACATGTGTCGAGAGTTTCCAAAAATTTATTCTCAATTCCTCCCGAATGAATGTATACTAAATCAATAAGTAGAGACATGGGTAAAGATTTGTGGTCTAGGGTGTTCAGTGCAATATTATTTATAAAAATAAAAATATTGAAGACTATAAATGTCTAGTTATAGATGGGTAATAAATAAATTATAGTACAATGAATACTATACCTCCATTAAATTATATTTTGAAATAATTTTAATGTCATGGTAAAATGCTTATGATACAATACTGAATTTAAAAAAGAACATACACATATGTACAGGTATAGTTTAATTTTAAATGTCTAAATTATGTATATGTGCAGTTGAAAAACAAGAGTTAAAGAAAATATACTAAGTGATGGCACTAGAGATTTCCCTACAATGTGTAGCTGTTATCTTTTGAATGAGAAAAAAATTAGGAAAGCAATCAAGCTGTCTCCAGCGTATTAATTAATACCTGGTGACAAATAAATAGTTTTTTTAACATCTTTATTGGAGTATAATTGCTTTACAATGGTGTGTTAGTTTCTGCTTTATAACAAAGTGAATCAGCTATTCATATACATATATCCCCAGTTTTTATAAGTTCTTTCCTCCATTTAGATTTGAGTACCTTGAGAGTAAAGACCCTGTCTGCTATGTATTTTGTTTTCTCCCTTATAGTACAGGGTTTTTTGCACAAGGAGGCAGTCAACCACTAAGTCTAAGGAGAAACAGCTAATGTGATCAGCTCAATGATCACTTCTAAAAAGGCCCCATGGTCAATCTGTCAACAAAATGAATGGCCACTAACCAGGTGAAATTCTACAGCTGTGAAGATGCCAAAATTCCCAGCGTAGAGGAATACCAAAAAAATTCGAGTCAAGCATATCTGAGTTCTAACCCTAACTTCATCACTTAATAGCTAAGTAAGTTCGGCTCAGTTACCTGCTTCTGTGAGCCCCAGCTTGATCACCAATACTAATACCACTCCTAAAGGTAGTTATAAGAATTAAAGGAGATACAGTGCCTGGCAACTTGTTGGTATTTTCTTTTCCCCCTTTTGAGACATGTATCTTTTCACCAAGAAACAAATGTTATGAATAATTAAAATTGTCATCAGCATCCTCAGTTCATTACTATCTTCTTTTGAAGAACTCAAAGGATTTAACATTAAATTTTAACTGATACTTGTGTGGACAGAATCCACCCACATCTAGAAAATTAGAGGGTGAATCTTTGTTCTTGCTGCCAGCAATTGAATTTTTCAGTATTTTCCTGAGAACCTTTTGTTGTTTCATCAAATCTGAGAGGGGTGGGACACTAGTTTCCCCAGGGCCTGGGGTTAAGCATTATACATAAAAGTCACACAGATATCAGGAGAGATGAATACTTTGTCTCAGGTCACTTATTTTCAAAAGCCTTTTGAGGCAGGAGAAGAGGTGGATGGGAGGAACTTTGAAAGAGTAACCAGCTTTATGAGGCGAAAGGAAGTCATTTTCATAATTTAATACTAGGAAGCAGAATTATCTTTGATGAGATAGTTACCTTGGAACTGGAACAGCTACTCTTTCTTTTGTGTTTTTCCCTTACAATACAGGAACATTACAGTGAATGTAATAGGGCCATGTGAAAATTTATTTTTCACCCAATCCCATTTCTCCTTGTGCTGTGACTAGTTGGTTAAGCAGTAATTTTCAAAATATTTTTTTCTTAGTTATCTACTGAGAAAGATATTATTCTTTCAAGAGAATATTCAAAACACTTCTATATTCTTTCATTTGATCCATGAACAATTCAACCTTTACATTGCCCCTACTTTGAAGGTGGTGGCAATAATTAGCTTGCGCTATTTTTGCGTTAAGCAAACTAGTCATTTCAACAGAGAAGAAAACCGGATAGTAATAATGATTTGATGTGCATGATTCAATGTTATTTAATCTAAGGCTGTGTACAGTTCCACTTAAACTGATTCCATTCCCCACCACCTTTGGGAAATATTGTTTTGTCATTATCATATCATTCACATTCCAGAATCCTTGATCCTTACACTACAAAATTCTTACGGTGTAGCTTTTGTTCTCAGGGACTCAAGCTTGTACCTCTACATCCTCTAGATACTACATCATCATTCCAGGTAGGAGGAAGGGGTAAGGATAACGGAGTGGGTCTACCAGCTACTCTTTGATTTTCACCAGGAAACAATAGTTTTCCTAGAATTTCCACCCAGTAGAATGCAGTTTGCATATCACTGGTCAGAATTATGTTACATATTCATTCCTAACTGCAAAGAAAGCCTGAGAAGTCATCCTCACAAAACATTTTTCCTCTGCAAATGCATCAGATATTCTATCAGATCCATTTTCACCCCCAGAGACATCTCCTGGTGCCTATTGCCCTCCTCCAATCTGAGCTCAATGTGCTCTAATCTTAATACTCAGCCAGAAACCCAGGACACCTCAATTTTCATCATCCTAGGAATTTTTCTTCCTCTTGCTCCTGTGTTAGGTCCTCTGTCTCTTGGATGCTTAGTTCTTGGCTTACTCCCTTATTTTGGTGGTGCACATCCTTCAGTAGCTTTTTGAAAAGGACAAGAAAATTTTTGAGACCTAACATTATCTGAAAATATGTTTTGTCTTGTGTCACACTTGAATGATAGCTTGGCTGAGC
The DNA here is from genome assembly GCF_003031525.2 of Neophocaena asiaeorientalis asiaeorientalis. Lineage (NCBI taxonomy): Eukaryota > Metazoa > Chordata > Mammalia > Artiodactyla > Phocoenidae > Neophocaena > Neophocaena asiaeorientalis. The sequence goes on from NW_020173691.1 coordinate 2,956,701, forward strand.
AGAATCCTAGATTAACAATCATATTTTGGGGCTGATAGTTTATGTTTTTCTTTCAGTATTTTAGCGATGTCGTTCAACTGTCCTCTGGCTTTCATTAGTTCTGATGAGAAGTTCAACAATCATTTTTATCATCGTTCTCCTGTATATAATACATCTTTTCTCCCCCTCTGACTGCTTTCACAGTTATCTTTGATTTGTTAATTTTATTATGATGAGCCTAGGTGTGGTTTTCTTCATGTTTATACTGCTGAAGTTTAGTTGAGACTCATGGATCTCCAGGTTAATCTTTTCCATCGAATTTGAATATTTTTTAGCCAATGTGTCTTCAATTTTTTTCTCCACTGCCTAGGATTCCAATTACATATATGTTACACCACTTGATATTTTCCCACAGCTCACTGAGTTGGGTTCCTTCTTCTTCTCAATCATTCTTCCACTCTGTGCTTTTATTCCTTCACCATTGGTCAAATTACTGTGAAGTTCAGTCAGTAAAGTTCTAGAATTTCCACTTGGTTCTTGTATTCATTTATTTTGATGTTGCATACGTTCTTTCCCAGCTTTATTGATGTATGATTGAGATACCAAAAGAACTGCATATATTTAGTGCATATAATTAGATAAGTTTGGACATGTGCATATACCCATGATACCATCACTAAAATCAAGGCAATAACATAAACATATCCATTACCTCCAAATGTTTCCTTTTAGTTTTCTGCTTATTTTATTTTGTTTGTTTTGTTTTTGTAGTAAGAACAGTTAACATGAGGTCTACTCTTTCAACAAATTTTTAAGTGTACAACACCATATGGTTAACTATGGACACTTGGGTGTACAGCAGATAGCTAGAACCTATTCATCTTGTATAATTGTAACTTTATACCTTTGAACAACTCCCCAATTCCCTCTCCCTCATCCACTGGCAACCACTATTCCACTTTCTGCTTCTAAAAGATTGAGTGTTTAAATACTTCATATAAATGGAGCTATGTAGAATTTGTCCTTCTGTGACTTACTTATTTTACTTAGCAAAATGTCTTCCAGGTCCAACCGTGTTGTGACAAATGATAACATTTCATCCTTTCTTAAGGCTGAATAATATTCCATTGTCCGTGTATACTGCATCTTCTTTATCCGTTCATCCATCAATGGACATTTAGGTTGTTACCATATCTTGGCTACTGTGAACAATGTTGCAATGAACATGAGAGTGTAGATATTGCTTCAAGATCCTGATTTCAGTTCTTTCAGATATATACCCAGGAGTGGGATTGCTGGATCATATTGTAGTTCTATTTTTAATGTTTTTGAGGAAACTCCATACTGTTTTCCATAGTGGTTGCACCATTTCACTGTCCCACCAAGCATGCATAAGGATTCCCTTTTCTCTACATCCTTGCCAACATTTGTTATTTCTTGTCGGTTTGATAATAGCCATTCTAACAGGTGTGTGGTGATATCTCATTGTGGTTTTGATTTGCATTTCCCTGATGATTAGTGATGATGAGCACATTTTCATATACCTGTTAGCCATTTGTATGTTTTCTTTGGAAGAATGTGTATTCAAGTCCTTTGCCCTTTTCAAATTTGGTTATTTGTATGTTTTGCCATTGAGCTGTATGAGATCCTTATATATTTTGGAAATTAATCTCTTATCAGATACACGGTTTGCAAATATTTTTTCCAGTTCTCTGGGTTGCTTTTCACTCTGCTGATTGATTCCTTTGCTGTGCAGAAGCTTTTTAGTTTGATGTAGCCCCACTTGTTTATTTTTGCTTTTGTTGCCTGTGCTTTTGGTTTCATATCCATGAAATTACCACCAAGATTAATGTCGTGAAGCTTCTCCCCTGCTTTCTCTAGGAGTTTAACAGTTTCAGCTCTTATATTTAATTTTTAAATCCATTTTGAGTTGATTTTTCTGTAGAGTGTAAGATATGGGTCTACTCTCATCTTTTCACATGTGATTATCCAGTTTTCCTAATACAATTCATTGGGAGAGTATCCTTTCCTCATCATGTATTCTTGGCACCCCCCATTTAGTTCTTTTAAAGAGTTTCATTTCTCTGGTGACATTTCCCATCTAATTATTGATTGTGGATATTTTCCTTTAGATACTTAAACATAATTATCATAGTTATTTTACAGTTTTGGGTGCTAATTCTAGAACTGTGTCATATCTGGGCTTGTTTGTATTAAATGTTATTTCTCCTGGTTATGATTCATGTTTTCCTGTTCTTCATATGTGAGTAATATATATATATTTTTGTTTGTTTGTTTGTTTGTTTTTCAGTACACAGGCCTCTCACTGTTGTGGCCTTTCCCGTTGCGGAGCACAGGCTCCAGACGCGCAGGCTCAGTGGCCATGGCTCACGGTCCCAGCCGCTCCACGGCATGTGGGATCTTCCCAGACCGGGGCACGAACCCATGTCCCCTGCATTGGCAGGCGGACTCCCAACCACTGCGCCACCAGGGAAGCCCAGTAAGTAATATTTTTTATTGTAAGATGAACACTGTAGATACTCCAATGGGTTTTGCTGTCTTCTAAGAGTGTTAAGTTGTGTTCTAGCAGACAGTTAACTGGTGGTTCAGCTTAATCCTGTTGAATCCTAGTTTTACTCTGTATGAGACAAGATGAAGAGCAGCCTTGACTCTCAGACTTCCCTAAGGTGTAGTCATATTATCTCACCTAAATAACCAGAATATGTAGTGAGGTCTCTCCACCCTGGCTAATTAGAATTCAGATGTCTCCCCAGCACTGTGAAATCCCCAGAATCTTCAGTCAGCTTCATGGAGTCTCTCCATCCATGTGTGCAGCTTAGTGTTTGGCCAAAGATTCAGGAGGACTCCTTTGCTGATATCTGAGTCTCCTACTCTGTGCCCCTTCCCTCTCCCTAGTACCTGACCCACAGATTTCAGCTGTCTTATTGTCCATGAGTCCCAATTTCTGTTTCTCCCGGCTCTGGCTTCATTTCCATGTGTCACCTTTATAGAGAGCCTTCAGGTAGAAAACAAAGGTGAAGGTGGTAGTTACTTTATATGTTTCCCTTCTCTTAAGAAGCTTAGCCCTGCAGTGTTCAATGTTTAATAACTGAAAAGTTACTTCATATACCTTGCCCAGTTTTACAGTTGTTTGCTGTAGGAGGGTGAGTCTATACCAGCTACTTCATTAAAGCTGGAACTAAAAGTCAGATTGACTGAATTAATTAATTAATTTTTTAAAAATTTTATTTTATTGGCCGCACTGTGCGGCTTGTGGGATTTTAGTCCCACAACCAGGATTAACCACTGGACCATCAGGCAATTCCCTGAATTTTTTACTTTTAACTTTATATTTCCAGTGCCTATACAACAGTTTAACTCAACACTTTAAAAGGGACAATTTTTATGGTGTTACTGATTCTGCCCACCCTCACCCCCTGTATTTAGTGATCAGTATAGGAAAAAGTGGGGAGTTTTAACTGAGAGTGTGTAATATACGTAAAAACCTAACAGCATAACTGCTGGTAAGATTTATTTCTCACTATAAAGTAAGGCATGAGTCAAAGAAGATGTTTTTGCTCTGGATTAATTCAGTGCAGATTTGGATTTCTATTTTGACAGGCTCCCCGGAGTCTTCAAATACTAGCTTTAGGAAAATGATTCCCAGCTTAGGAATGGAGAGAAGATTCTGCCAGAATGGATACATATAGAGGAACCTCAGTTCACCTGGTTGGTAACAAAAAGGTAGAAACTGAAAGTATTTGAATCCTGGTCATTGTCCAATTTGGCCAGGACCAGAGAAGTCATTTTACATACTCAGTACTTCCCTTTCTTCTCTGGTGAAAATCAAGAGGCAGACAGGGTGTTTATGGCAGTGATGGCTATCTTCTTTTTATACTGAGGGAGTAAAAGTATATAGTTTGAGTATGAGAGAACAAAACACAAAAACAAACTTCTTGATTCTAAAGAAGAGATTCTCATAGGATCAAGAAGGGGATGAAGCAGTAACATTTGGTTTGAAAATTTTGAACAATTTATCACCATTGTTCAAAATATTAGATGCATACGATAGATGATAGATAGATGATAGAAATATTGCTTTATTTTTCTCTTTAGGGTGTGTGTGTGTGTGTGTGTGTGTGTGTGTGTGTGTGTGAAAAGAGAGAGAAAAATAAAACAGATATGGAAAAATGTTAATTGGCAAATTTAAGTGAAGGATATATATGGGTATTTCTTTTAGTAATCTGTAATTTTTCTGTATATTTGAAATTTTTCAATTAAAAATATCATCATGATTAATAAAGGTGAAGCTCTGTATTTTTAAAATATTATGTGTCTATCCAGGGAGTTTGTAGAAGCTTCATTTAACAATCCCCTGCATTCCTCTCCCCAAGATTCTATCTTTCTACACACTTAGAATACCTAAGAATCTCTGCTGTGGGACATACCCAAACCCTCCCCTCTCTCCACTTGTCCCAGACATCAAGCTAGTCCAACTAAGAGCCACCGCTCTAGGGGTTGGGACATTGGAGCCGAGTACCAAAGCAGGTTATGTACCATCATTCTCCTGGAGAGATTTACATGCTTTGAAGTTTTAGATGTAATCTTCCTCAGAGACAGATGGTTGAACTGGGTAAGCCTCCCAAGGTCCTTTGGATTGCAAACGTGTCTGACTGCTGAGGGGTAAGGGTTTAGAGTCTCTGGAAGAAGTATCACAACTGTTTATTTTCCCCTATGGTCTGACTACTCAGATTTTTGAAGCTGGCACACACTTTTGCTTTGCTCTGTTTGCTTTTCCATCTCCTGAAAGAGCTAAGATCCAGTGTCTGCCGGGCAAAGTTGCCAGTGGCAGCATATTCCCAGAAGCTCCCACCTCCAGATGATGTCAGACCTCACGTGACCCAACCACCACACGTTGGGATGCGTGACATCATTCCAGGATGTGATTCCTTCTAATGCAGAGCTTGCTGTCAATGTGCTACTGTTGCTGCTGCCACTGCTGGGAACAGCAAGCCATAACCTCAGGCAGAGTCAGCTTTGCACAGGTCAGCAGTCAAGGCTAAGTAGACAAGAGACTCACCTGAAGGTCACATTGCCCCCACCAAAAGGCAGGGACTTTGGGGGCAGGCCACGCAACACATTAAACACGCATAAAGCATTCTCCGACCGCAGATCAGAAATGAAAGAAAGGTGCTTTTTTCCTGCCAAGATGTGGTAGCATGTGGTTTATGCTTTGTTAAGTCAGGCGTTTTGGTCTGTCAGGATGGGGTTACGTGGGTAAATGTTGGGGTGAATCATCACTGTTCCTTGGTGGAAAGAGACTGAGTATAAAACTCACATATGAACAGTAACGGGACAAGAAACCTTTCAAGGGGCATTAAAAGAAGACAAGGCATACTTTAAAGACACTTGTAATTCATAATCACCTCAAAATAATTATAGATGCAAAGCCTGGGGGTGGAGGGAGAAGATGAATAGTCAATACCCGTCTCTAGGATAGTTATAAATAAAGCACTAGAAATAATAGCAACTGTTTATTGAGCTCTTACCACGTGCCAGGTGCTGTGCCAAGCAAGCTTGTGGCCTTGTTAACAGCATGACCAGGTATGTAGGAGACAGGCTGGGTGAGGCCTGGGACCTGGGACCCTTTGCTGCAGTGCTTGCACCTGGAAAAATATCTCCTGGAGCAACAGAATAGAGAAACTGTAAGGGACTAAAAATAACTGCATGCATGCGCAGTTGGGGCAAATTATAAACAAGAGACAAAAAGGCCAAAACCCAACTGCCGCTTCTGAGATGCCAGGAGCAAAAGCAGGGGACCGCACACGATCCCTGCACACAGCAACACCAAGGGGGTGGGCAGACCACCTAAGCCACGCCTCGGGCCCGACTCACTGATCTGCCCTCACTCTCACTCCATTTAAGGCACTAGCTCTCCCCACTTCAGGGAGCAAGCAAGCGCACCTGTTGCTTGTTTTCGCTCCCTTGGGCTGCGGCGTGGGTCCCAATAAAGCCTTTCCTGAATTCCTCGTCTGGCCTGTTATCAATTTCTATTGATTAAAGAGTCTAAGAACCCAGGTCAATAACAAGCAGGCCACCCTTTGCCTTAGAATATAGTCTTAATCTTGTGTCCCAGGGGGTTCCCATCATGGTCCAATCGACCATTGCTCCCACCTAGTGACACCGAGCTCCAGTGCATCAGCCTCTTGCCATCTGGAGCAGTTCAGACACATCTGCTTTTGGATCACCTTGAGTGATTCCCAGAGACAAGCTCAGGCCCAGGAAGGATGGCCTCCGTCATGGGGATCTAAGCAGTCCTGCAGGCATTCAGCCACATTGTCAGGCCTGAGGAGAGCGGGAACCATTAGTCCCACTCCAGTTCATCAGGAGCTTCAATCAAGATGACGTCATCTCTATTTATCTCCTCTGAGCACTAAGCCTTTGGTTTCCTTGCTGTCTACACAGCCTCAGGTAACACCCACCTCATGTAGAGCCTTGTCTTGGATCTATCCCTGTCTCTTATCTATAAGCTTTTCCCCAAAACTTCCTCCTTTCCCTTCCCCAGCCTACCCCCATTTGTACTATAACTCTGTTTTTAGTTTGTTTGTTCGAATTTCAACGGCTTTTTGATAAATTGAAGTATAGTTGATTTACAATATTGTGTTAGTTTTGGGTGTACAGCAAAGTGGTTCAGTAATTTTTTTTCTGATTATATTCATTATAAGTTATTACAAGATATTGAATATAGTTTGCTATGCTATACAGTGAATCCCTGTTGTTCATCTATTTTATGTATAGTAGTTTGTATCTGTTAATGCTATACTCCGAATTTGTCCCTCCATCTCCCCTTAGGTAACCATAAATTTGCTTCCTATGTCTGTGAGTTTGTTTATGTTTTGTATATAGATTCATTTGTCTTATTTTTCAGATTCCACATATAAGTGACACCATATAGTATTTGTCTTTCTCTGTCTGACTTACTTCACTAAGTATAATATTCTCTAGGTCCATCCATATTGCTACAAATGGCAATATATCATTCTTTTTTATGGTTGAGTAGTATATATATATATATATATATATATATATATATATATATATATATATATATAAACACTGGGGTGCGTGTATCGTTTCAAATTAGAGTTTTCATTTTTTCTGGATATAGACACAGGAGTGGGATTGCTGGATCATGTGATAGCTACTTTTTGTTTTTTAAAGAACCTCCATACTGTTTTCCACAGTGGCTGCACCAATTTACATTCCCACCAACAGTGTAGGAAGGTTCCCTTTTCTCCGCACCCTCTCCAGTGCTTATTATTCGTAGACATTTTGATGATAGTCTTTCTGACTGGTGTGAGGTTGTACCTAATTATGGTTTTGATTTGCATTTCTCTAAAAATTAATGATGTTGAGCATCTTTTTATGTGTCTGTTAGTCATCTGTATGTCTTTTTTGGAACAATGTCTATTTAGGTCTTCTGCCCATTTTTTTTATTGGGTTGTTCATCTGATGTTGAGCTGTATGAGTTGTTCATATATTTTGAATATTAAGCCCTTTTCGGTTGCATAGTTTGCAAATATTTTCTCCCAGTCTGTAGGTTGTCTTTCTTTTTTGTTGGTTTCCTTTGCTGTGAAAAAGCTTTTAAGTTTGATTAGGTCACATTTGTTTATTTTTGCTTTCATTTCTTTGGCCTTGGGAGACTGATCTAAGAAAATATTACTATAATTTATGTCAGAGAATGTTTTGCTTATGTTCTAAGAGTTTTATGGTGTTGTGTCTTATATTTAGGTCTGTAAACCATCTTGAGACTATTTTTGTATATGGTTTGAGGGAGTGTTCTAATTTCATTGCTTTACATGTAGCTGTCCAGCTTTCCCAACACCACTTGCTGAAGAAACTGTATTTTCTCCATTGTATATTCTTGCCTCCTTTGTCATAGAATAATTGACAGGTGTGTGAGTTTACTTCTGTGATCCCTACTCTGTTCCACTGAATTATATGTCTGCTTTTGTGCCAATACCATGCTGTTTTGGTTACTGTAGCTTTGTAGTATAGTCTGAAGTCTGGAGTCTTTGTCTCCTGCTTTGTTCTTTTTCCTCAGGATTGCTTTGGCAGTTCTGAGCCTTTTGTGGTTCCATATAAACATTTAGATTATTTGTTCTAGTTCTGTGAAAAATGTCATGGATATTTTGATAGGGATTGCATTAAATCTGTAGATTGCTTTGGATAGTATGGTCATTTTAACAATATTAATTCTTCCAATCTGAGACCATGGGATATCTTCCCAATCCTTTGAATCATCTTCAATTTCCTTTATCAATGTTTTATTGTTTTCAGTGTACAGGTCTTTCACCTCCCTGGTTAAGCTTGTTCCTAGGTATTTTATTTTATTTTTTGACATGATTTTAAACAGGATTTTTAAATTTTACTTTCTCTTTCTGATATTTTATTATTAGTGTAAAGAAATGCAACAGATTTCTGAATATAAATCTTGTACCCTGCTACCTTGTTGAATTCATTTATTAGTTCTAATAGTTTTTGTGTGGAGACTTTAGCATTCTCTATATAGAGTACCATGTCAACTGCAAATAGTGATAGTTTTACCTCTTCCCTTTCAGTTAACTCTCTTTTTAAAAACTAGATCTGGAGTCCAGGAAGCATTTGCTTCCCCACTTACTCAACAGTTGTGTTCACCCTCCTTGCTCTCCCAGTGAGCTGAGACCCCCTTGATCACTGCCTGCTGCTTCAGCCCCCGTCCCCTAGCAACACTCAGCTCTTCACAGTTTGGGAAGTAGAGGTGTCAAAGGGAGCCTGGGTGGCAGAGATGAGAACACGAGGAAAGCTCTTTGCTCTCAGGTCCTGAAGTAAAGAATTGCTGCTTCACAATCATTAATATTACAGAAGAAGGGATTTGCTTTCCCTGGCATATTTAGGACTCAGCCTTAGGGTAGGAAATAATGTGCCAATGAGGGCAGGGCTGTACTTTGGTGCCAGAAGCAGAGAGTTCTGTTTGAAAGATGCTTAATGATTCCTTATCTAGCTTGCCCTAAGGACTGATGAAGAGACAGTTAAGTTAAATATTTATCTTTTTGGTACAAGAACAGTTAGACTGACTTGCCATTCACAAAGGGTGTGCTTCAGTTGTTCTTTGAGAATAATGTCATTTTAGAGTCTGATGATATCTTAGGATCATGTCACTCAAGTATCCTATCTTTTGTAACATGGTAAACTGAGGACCCAGGAAGTTAAGTGACTCTTGGAGTCTCCCAATAAGGGAAAGGTGAAATTGGAACTAGAACACGACCACTTAAGGCTCAATCTAATCCTCCTTCTATTACGCCATGCTCCAGAGTCATTGTAGACATGCACTGACCCATGCTGGTATACATCATGGTCAAGGTCATGGGTTGCAAAACAACTGGCTGTTTTTAGGGGTAAGGTCTGTGTTGTAGATAGAGCAGAAGTAACTGAAACACATAACCTGTGCCCTTGGCTTCACTAGCAGCATGTTCTTCTTGATTGAGCTAACCAGGACAGACAGTGAGGAAATAGCAAAAACAACAGCTAATCACTACTCACCCATGAGTCTGGTATTTGAAAGATGGACTCTTGGCTTGACCCTTTGTTTATGGTCAGAAGAAAGGTGATATCACCCTATAGAACTGTCTCTGTACTTGTCAAAATTCTTTTTTGTGACAAAAATCTAACTCAGGGCTTCCCTGGTGGCTCAGTGGTTAAGATTCCACCTGCCAATGCAGGGGACATGGGCTCGAGCCCCGGTCCAGGAAGATCCCACATACAGCGGAGCAACTAAGCCCATGTGCCAAAACTACTAAGCCTGCGCTCTAGAGCCCTTGAGCCACAGCTACTGAGCCCACATGCTACAACTACTGGAGCCCGCATACCTAGAGCCCATGCTCCGCAACAAGAGAAGCCGCCGCAATGAGAAGCCTGTGCATTGCAAGGAAGACCAGCCCCTGCTCACCGCAACTAGAGAAAGCCACACACAGCAACAAAGACCCAATGCAGCCAAAAATATATAAATAAAATAAATTAATTTAAAAAAACCTAACTCAAACTATCTTTAAACAACAAGGACGTCCCTAGTGGCGCAGTGGTTAAGAATCAGCCTGCTAATGCAAGGGACATGGGTGTGATCCCTGGTCCTGGAAGATCCCACATGCCATGAAGCAACTAAGCCTGTGCGTCACAACTACTGAGCCTGTGCTTTAGAGCCCATGAGCCACAACTACTGAGCCCACGTGCCACAACTGCTGAAGCCCACGTGCCTAGAGCCCGTGCTCCGCAACAAGAGAAGCCACCACAATGAGAAGCATGTGCACCACAACGAAGAGTAACCCCTGCTCGCCGCAACTAGAGAAAGCCCGCATGCAGCAACGAAGACCCAGTGCAGCCAAAAATAAATAAATAAATTTTAAAAATAATAAAAATTAAATTTTAAATATTTTTTAATTTTTTTAAAAAATTAAAAGAAAACAACAAAAAAGGAATTGATCTTAGCTCACGTAGCTAAGCATAACAACTAGGGAAACTCAAAGAACACAAGAACCTGAGGAGCCAGGGCTGAGGACAGGAACTGGGATTCAATCCTCCATCTGGCTTTATCTCTGGGTCTGTGATTAGCTCTCATATATCCTCCAGTAGCAAGTCTTCTCCATTTAGTTCAAAAGAGGACCACAGTCATCTAACTTCATATCCTTTTGGTACCATAACCCCTGAGACAAGACAGTTGTTCCTCCAATTTCAAACTCAGAAATTCCAGGGAAGGACTTTGATAGGCCCAGCTGGATATCATATCTTCCCCTGAACCATCACTCTGTCGGGAGGAACAGGAAGTTATGATTAGCCAGAACTGTGCTACTGGCCCACACCTCTGAGAGTAGAGGAGGGGAGAGGGAGGATATTTACAAGAATAAGGGATAAAGGAAAGCTTGTCTGTATAACAGAAAAACCATAGCTACACCAGCTCCTTCCACTGCATCTTGTCTTCTATAAGTGTTGGCATTCAGCACAACTGCCATTACGTCATGCTACTCCTCGCTCCAGCCCACACGTATAGATATGGACTATTAATCAATAAACTTGGATGATGACATTGGTGGCCCAAGGATTTCTTAGCAAGTTAAGCAGCCTTGCCTAAATCGATCCATATCAGTGGACCCTGCAAGAATCCTCCAAGGACTGGAGGGCAGGAGAGAGTGTACAGAAATGAAGTGCTAGGAGAGAAAAGAAGAGGTGTGGGGTTTGTTACTAACCAGCCCCGTGACCTTAGGCAAATCCTTTCATCTCTCCATTTGTTTATGAAATGGGAGAAGTTGGCCCATGAGATCACTAAGCTCTGTCTAACCCTAATGTCCTACAGGTGCAATGCAGGTGCAGCAACAGAGCGTGTGTGTCACTGCCCCCTCTAGTGGTTAATTTAGAGCAGGAAAAGCGTGCAAGAGTATTTCAAATTTGAAATGAAGAGAGGAACAGCTTTCTTTACAGAGCCTGACAAGAGCATTCCCACAGAACAAAGTTAAAAGGCAAAGTTCTGGGGGCAGAAGGACACCATTGCTTTGTCAATGGAAGCCCTGGAGAAGTGCCAAGACAGACTCTACTCCTGCACAGAAATGCAGCAGCCACTCTTGACATCATGATTCACAAAGTCACCATGTGTCTAACCTAGGTAGTGAAAATTAGAAACTGACCATAGAGTCAGAAACCTTGTAGAAGAGTGTAAACAGCTCTGCAGACAGTAGAGGATGAGAGGGAGAGAGAGGTTAGTCTCACAAATGCTGTTGATCGAAACTCATTTATTCCAAAATGTTTATTGAGCATCTACTATGTCCTAGGCACTGATTGTGATTTATAGCACTGAGGATAATGGAATTCACAGTTCCATCCCGCATCTTTTTTTTTTTTTTTTTAGAACACATATCGACAATAATAGTATATTCAATTCAAGCCAACTGTAGTAACTTGAGTCTCCTGAGCTTTGACCCTATGAACAGGCTTTCCTAGACAGTGTCTTCTGGCCCATGCTCTGGAGCCTTTCAGCAAACACCTTGGTGCCCTGAAAACAGCTCTTAATTAAACAGAACTCATATGGGATTAGAAGGGTTTCTCTTCCTCCTTCACCTTGTCCCTCTGTGCCTTCACCCACATGCAGTAAAACTCAGAACATCCTTTTTTTCTTTCTTCCTAGTTAAACCACACTCATCCTACAGATGCAGGTCAAGTCCCATCTTCTTGATATAGGTCCCCTGACAACCCCATGGCACAGCAATCTCTCCAGACCTAACCATGTTTGCCTGAACCACTCTCTTTCAGTATATAATCACATGGGACCTCTTTTGATTTACCTATTTTGACAGCTATGTCTTATCTGTCCAATGGCCCTGCTGGCAGGCAGGATCTGTATTTCATGTCATTTATCTCCACCCTCTGGTTACTGGAACCTTCCTTCTTTTCTTCTTTCCTCCCTTCCACAAATATTTATTAGCAAGCTACTTGTTTTTCAGGTACTTGTTTGCTAGGCACTAGAGAAAGAAACAAATTTGAATAAACCATGAGTCCTTTGAAGGTTTTGCCCCTCCTTGCCTCTCCAGCCTCACCTTAACACTTTTCTTTTAGCTCTAGACAGACTAAAAGATGTTCAATCCTCTAAATATACTACTTCCTCTCACCTCTGAGGTTTTCAGCTGTTTCCTGTGTCTAAGAATGCTTTGCCCTTTCTACTCCTGTTCGGTCCTCCACCCAATTTTTATCTGACCAACACCTACTCAATCCTTCTGGTCTCAGCCTAGATGATAATTTCTCCAGGAGCCTTCCCTTATCCCCAAAGTGCTCTCTTGTACCGTTCCTGGCATTGCACTTCCAAAATGGAGTTATAATTGCCTGTTTATTTATCTGTGTGTGTCATTGAAATCTATTATCTATTAGTACAGATATGTGTTTCTGGTGTGCACTGGGTGAGTCATGTGCATGGTTAGCTCTTGGTACCTAGCAGGTATTTTTTAAAATGTAATGAATGAATGAATGAATAAATGTCACAAAGGTCACAATCCCTGCCCTTGAGGACATCACCATCTAGTGGGGGAGACAGAAATGCAAACAGATAAGCAGAATACAAGGTTCTATATTTTACAATAGATACATGGGCATCCAAAGTGACTAATTTTGCCTGCGAAGACAAGTCCTTTACCAAGGAGGTGATATTTGAGCTGAGTTTTGAAGGCTTTCAAAGATGTACTGGGTAGAGAAGAGGCACATAGCAGATGCTCAGTGATTAACTCCTTTTGAATGTTCCAGCATAGCTCTGTACAAGTCTATATGGTCTTAAATGGTTCAAACCTTCCAGGTGCCTTTCAGTGTAAGAAAGAAAAGAATAGAGTATGGCCATAAATGAAGGATTCAACTAAGCAGGACAGTGGGAAGATTGTATTTGGAAAAAGGTTCAACAATGTCAAATATAAATCACACCAGTGGCTGCTGGGAAGACTATTATCACTGACTACATCTACTGGAAAGAAACTGTATCAAGAAGAGTGAAACACTAGATTGCCTATGCCGGTCAATGTAAGGAGAAGAAATTAAAAGGCCTGAGAGAGGGGAATTCTTCACTGAACACATAAGGGAAGTTCTACAGCTCTGGAACCTTTTAGTCTGTGAAAATTTTACCAAAGAGGAACAGAAAACCAACATTCAACACAAATCTAGACTCTAGTGGAAATAGTCAAACATGTCATGTGGAGCTGGGCCAAACTAACATGTATGACTCTCACCTATAAAACCTTCCCTCCGCAGCCCTCTAGACTGCAAGCAAGATGTGAAAAGTGGTAGTAATAAAAAAAAATGAACAAAAGGTGACTTTTATCACCTTTAAGCAAGCACAGAAATATTGATTAGCCCTTAATTTCTGGAGGAATTAAAATTTAAGTTAAAATAGTAAAATATAAAATTTTGGGATTTCCCTGGTGGTACAGTGGTTAAGAATCTGCCTGCCAATGCAGGGAACACAGGTTCGAGCCCTGGTGCTACTGAGCCCACGTGCTGCAACTACTGAAGCCCAGGCACCTACAGCCCATGCTCCACAACAAGAGAGGCCACCACAATGAGAAGCCCACGCACTGCAATGAAGAGTAGCCCCTGCTCGCCACAACTAGAGAAAGCCCACACGCAGCAATGAAGACCCAATGCAGCCAAATAAATAAATAAATTTTTAATTTTCCTTTTTTTTAAAAAAATAAAATAAAATTAGAGTAAGTTTAAAATCACTACGGCTACCTCTCTGGACTCACCCCTGACCATGATGTCACAATTCACATTCCAGAAACATCCCCTTGTGTTTCTCTGCACACACAAATTGTTGCTCCAAAGCCTTTTGGAATGTTATTTCCTTTGCCTGACTTACTTTCTCCCATCTCGCTTCTACCATCATTAACCAGCTAAAATCTATTCTACTTTCAAGACAAAGCTCAGATATTACCTCTAAAAAGTCTTTTCTGAATCCCAAGACTGTGGTATTCACCGCTGCTCTGTGCCCTTGTAATATTTTTCCCTGTTTGTGTCTTGGTAACCTATCAATTCTGCCAGTACAGGGTCTTATTTATATTTATGTTCATAGGGTCTCTAGCTATTCCTAGGACCTACCGGGCACCCAGAAAATAGTTCTTAAATGAATGAACAAATTGAAGAATATAGTAAAGTGCTATTGGAGGATTTACTAAGTACTTTGATTAGATCTATGCCTCAGGAAGACAAATCTGGCAACAAAGTGCAGGGTGATTAGAGTGGGAAGACATCAGAATCAGTAGCAAGAAGAACTGGGGGCTATAAAAAGAGTTCAGGCAAGTGGCCATGAGGGTCTGGATTCAGGAGACGGCAGTGAGGGCCATAAGGAAAGGGTCAATCTGACATACATTTTGGAAGTTAAATCAATGGAGCTTGGTGGCTGGCTGGTGAACAAGGGAGACAAATAATAGTTTTAGTCTTTCTGTTATTCAGTAACCAATCAGCAGAAGAATAATGCCGTTAATGAAAAGAAAGGAGTCTGGAATAAGAGTCACTTTGAAGAAAGGACTGGAGAAGGGAAAAAGACAGCAAGAAGCTAATAAAATATCCAGACATAAAGTGATCAAAGGGGAAGAAAGGGGCCAGGAGGATGCAGATTCATTGAAGCTAAGGTTTGGAACAGCTTTAAGGAAAGTGTGGTCCAGAGTGAGAAAGCTGCAGTGAAGTCAAGAAAGATGTCAGGGAATTCCCTGGCTGTCTAGTGGTTAGGACTCCATGCTTCCACTTCAGGGGGCAAGAGTTCAATCCCTGGTCTCAGAATTAAGATGCCACAAGCTGTGCGGTGTGGAAAAAAAAAAAAAAAAAAAAAAAACTAAGCCTCAGTTATCTTAGCTCACAAATCCCAAGGCAACGGCTTTTGGGATTTAGGGTGCCAGGTTTAAATACAGCTCCTTCCAACAGTTTCCCTTCCTCCTAACCTGCCCTTGATTTTCCATTATGAAAATTATTGGTTGAAACTTATCACTCAGCCAGTACACAACCTTGGGGATATTCCTTTGTTTCATAGAACCTTTTAAGGAGCTATTTCAGTTGTGCCAAAAATAGGAAAACAAGAAGTATTTGGTCATTTGGAGCATATTTTTATGTCCAAATGAAACCAAATTATTTAAACAATTAAACATATCCAGGTAATTGGTTTAATCTCTTCTGAGCTATGCTGAGAAAAACGATCAGGGAAATAAAAAGGCTTTTATGTAAACAAGACATATGGAACAGACCAAACTTCCTCTGCTAAAAGTTCCTCTTGTGTCGGGATTAGGTTTAGCTACAATAAAAGAAAACCTAAAATAACAGTAGCTAAAACATGTAAACATTTATTTTCTTATATAAAAGAAGTTCAGTTGTGGTAGTCCAATCTTAGATGGCAGCTACAGGAAGCAAAGGACACTCAAGCTCCTATCTCCACGCTCTGCCATAGTTCAAGTCACTTCCTGGTCTAAAATGGTTGCAGGAGCTACAGCAACCTTTTTTTCCATGAAAAAAACAAAAAAGGGGAATGAAAGATTAGAACAGTTTTCCTTAGCTCTCTGTTCCTCTTTTAAGTAAACTTTCTGGAAATCCCTCCCAATAATTCCAACAATTTGTGTTCCATCTCAATGGCCAGCACATAATCATTTGGATCCACACAGTCAAGAGAAGTTGAGGAACTTCCTTAATATGGTAAAGGAAATAGTCAATCAAGTCCAGGAAGCACAGAGAGTTCCATACAAGAAAAATCCAAGGAGAAACACTCCAAGACACATATTAATCAAACTATCAAAAATTAAATACAAAGAAAAACTATTAAAAGCAGCAAGGGAAAAACAACAAATAACGTACAAGGGAATCCCCATAACGTTAACAGCTGATCTTTCAGCAGAAACTCTACAAGCCACAAGGGAGTGGCAGGACATATTTAAAGTGCTGAAAGGGAAGAACTTACAACCAAAATTACACTACCCAGCAAGGATCCCATTCAGATTTGGCAGAGAAATTAAAACCTTTACAGACAAGCAAAAGCTAAGAGAATTCAGCACCATCAAACCAGCTCTACAACAAATGCTAAAGGAACTTCTCTGGGCATGAAACACAAGAGAAGGAAAAGACCTACAATAGCAAATGCATAACAATTTAAAAAATGGTAATAGGAACATACATATCAATAATTACCTTAAAAGTAAATGGATTAAATGCTCCAACCAAAAGACATAGACTGGCTGAATGTGTACAAAAACAGCACTCATATATATGCTGTCCACAAGAGACCCATTTCAGACCTAGGGACACATACAGACTGAAAGTGTGGGGGGTTGGAAAAAGATATGCCATGCAAATGCAAATCAAAAGAAAGCTGGAGTAACAATTCTCATATCAGACAAAATAGACTTTAAAATAAAGACTATTACAAGAGACAAGGAAGGACACAACATAATAATCAAGGGATCAATCCAAGAAGAAGATATAACAATTGTTAATATTTATGCACCTAACAAAGGAGCACCTTGACATATAAGGCAAATGCTAACAGCCGTAAAAGGGGAAACCGACAGTAACACAATCATAGTAAGGGACTTTAACACCCCACTTTCACCAATGGACAGATCATCCAAAATGAAAATAAATAAGGAAACACAAGCTTTAAATGATACATTAAACAAGATGGACTTAATTGACATTTATAGGACATTCCATCCAAAAACAACATATGCAGAAAACTATAAGACACTGATGAAAGAAATTAAAGATGATACAAAGAGATGGAGAAATATACCACGTTCTTAGACTGGAAGAATCAACATCATGAAAATGACTATACTACCCAAAGCAATCTACAGATTCAATGCAATCCCTGTCAAACTACCAATGGCATTTTTCACAGACCTAGAACAAAAAAATTCACAATTTGTATGGAAACACAAAGACACCGAATAGCCAAAGCAATATTGAGAAAGAAAAACAGAGCTGGAGGAATCAGGCTCCCTGACTTCAGAGTATACGACAAAGCTACTGTAATCAAAACAGCATGGTACTGGCACAAAAACAGAAAGATAGATCAATGGAACAGGATAGAAAGCCCAGAGATAAACCCACGCACATATGGTCACCTTATCTTTGATAAAGGAGGTAAGAATATACAAGAGAAAAGACAGCCTCTTCAACAGGTGGTGCTGGGAAAACTGGACAACTACATTTAAAAGAATGAAATTAGAACACTCCCTAACACCATACACAAAAATAAATTCAAAATGGATTAAAGACCTAAATGTAAGGCCAGAGACTATCAAACTCTTAGAGGAAAACATAGGTAAAACACTCTATGACATAAATCACAGCAAGAGGCTTTTTGACCCACCTCCTAGAGAAATGGAGATAAAAAATAATAATAAACAAATGGGACCTAATGAAACTTCAAACTTTTGCACAGCAAAGGAAACATAAACAAGATGAAAAGACCACCTTCAGAATGGGAGAAAATTTTTGCAAATGAAGCAACTGACACAGGATTAATCTCCAAAATTTACGAGCAGCTCATGCAGCTCAATATCAAAAAGACAATTACCCAATCCAAAAATGGGCAGAAGACCTAAATAGACATTTCTCCAAAGAAGATATACAGATTGCCAACAAACAGATGAAAGAATTCTCAACATCACTAATGATTAGAGAAATGCAAATCAAAACTACAATGAGGTATCACCTCACACAGGTCAGAATGGCCATCATCAAAAAATCTACAAACCATAAATGCTGGAGAGGGTGTGGAGAAAAGGGAACCCTCTTGCACTGTTGGTGGGAATGTAAATTGATACAGTCACTATGGAGAACAGTGTGAAGGTTCCTTAAAAAAATAAAAATAGAACTACCATATGACCCAGGAATCCCAGTAATGGGCATATAACCTGAGAAAAGAAAACCGTAATTCAAGAAGAGTCATGTACCACAATGTTCATTGCAGCTCCATTCCCAATAGCCAGAACATGGAATCAACCTAAGTGTCCATTGACAGATGAATGGATAAAGATGTGGCACATATATACAATGGAATATTACTCAGCCATAAAAAGAAATGAAATTGAGTTATTTGTAGTGAGCTGGATGGATCTAGAGTCTGTCATACAGAGTGAGTCAGAAAGAGAAAAACAAATACTGTATGCTAATACATATATATGGAATCTAAAAAAAAAAAAAGGTTATGAAGAACCTAAGGGCTGGACAGGAATAAAGATGCAGACACAGAGAATGGATTTGGGGACACAGTGTGGGGGAAGGGTAAGCTGGGACGAAGTGAGAGAGTGGCATGGACATATATATACTACCAAATGTAAAATAGATGTCTAGTGGGAAGCAGCCGTATAGCACAGGGAGATCAGCTCAGTGCTTTGTGATAACCTAGAGGGGTGAGATGGGAGGGGAGATGCAAGAGAGAGGAGATATGGGGATATATGTATATGTATAGTTGATTCACCTTATTATAAAGCAAAAAGTAACACACCACTGTAAAGCAATTATACTCCAATAAAGATGTTAAAAAATATATATATATATAACAGCCAATCAAAGCTAAAAAAAATAGTGGTTGAGAAATGTAGTTTGCTTTAAAATCTGGGCACATAGCTGCCCCAGTGATATAGGGGTTATTTTGTAAAAATGAGGAGGGGGGGATGGCTAATGGGCAAAAAGTAATCTCTTCCACATGTCGTCTCATTGTTTTAAATATGGTGGCTTATTTACCTGAAGTCCTAAATGCATTAAGTTCAAGAATATGGAGACTTATATGTGGAATTAAAAAAAACAAAAACAAAAAAAGAGCTGTTAGACAACATAGTGGTGGTTGCCAGAGGGAGGGGTGGAGGGGATGGGGAAAAAGGATGAAGGGAGTCAAAGGGTAAAACTTCCAGCCGTAAAATGAATAAATCACAGGGGATGTAATGTACAGCATGGTGACTATAGTTAATAACAGTGTAATAACACTGTAACTTAATATTTGTAAGTTGCTAAGAGAGTAGATCTTAAAAGTTCTCATCACAAGAAAAAATACGTAACTATGTATGGTGGTGGAGTTTAACTGGACTTTTTGAGATGATCATTTCACAATATATACATATTGAATCATTATGTTGTACACCGGAAACTAATATAATGTTATATGTCAATTATGTCTCAAAAAAAGTAATCAATAGCACACACACACAAAAGAAGATAGAGACTTAAAAGCACTATAGCACTTAGATTTTTTAGCTGAGTATGTTAAAATCTTCCTTTCTTATGCTATTATAAAGTACATTTTGGCCCACTATAAATATTGGAAAATATTGAAAATATAAATATATTTTCTTGTATTCAAAAAAGCAATAAATGTTGCTTTTGTTAAGTGGAGTTAGTTTTTTCGTGATTGGTAAATGCCAGCAAAACAAACTCTTCCTTTTCTTTCTAAAATGTTTCTCCTTAAGCCAGAGTTAAAGACAAAGATTGCCATAGCTAGCCTCTGTGGCTGTTAGAAAAAGAATCTACTGCTGAAGTGTGGTTACAAATTTTCTGCCAAGGAAACAGAGTTTGGCTCATCTGTAAGTTGGATAATCACTTGTGACTTCCCCCTTAAATTCTTTATTGAATTCAACACAGTAGATTCACCTGTTCATGAAATTTTCTTTTCCTTCCCTTGGCCTCTGTGACATGGTGCTACTATGTACGGTTCATTTCTTTGACTGCTTCTTCTCAATCTCCTTTTCTAGAGCTTCTTCCTCCATGCACCCCTAAAAACGTAATCCTCCCATCTTGTTTCCAGGACCCAGTCCTTCTCTTACCCCATGTAGAGTTCAGTGACACCTTCATCCCCACCCTTCAATATAACTCCTGTGGATGGCCTCTCTAATCCCACATTTCTAACTTCTGTTTATAAAATCCATGTTAGTTTGTTTGTTTGTTTTAACCTAGATCTTCCATAGACATTTCGAATTCAACAACTCCGATACTGAATC
This sequence comes from Neophocaena asiaeorientalis asiaeorientalis, assembly GCF_003031525.2. Taxonomy (NCBI): domain Eukaryota; kingdom Metazoa; phylum Chordata; class Mammalia; order Artiodactyla; family Phocoenidae; genus Neophocaena; species Neophocaena asiaeorientalis. The sequence continues at coordinate 2,977,217 of NW_020173691.1, forward strand.
CAGCCCATTCCTGTCTGCACCCTAATCCATTCCCCCTTTTGCCTTCTCCCTCTTGGTTGCTGACATGACACTGCCGTCTCTCCAGTTCTTCAGACAGAACACCTCAACATCATCTTGAGTCTCGTCTTCCCTCCCCACCATCCATATCTAATCATATACCAAAAATCCATTGATTCCGGCTCCAGAATCATTTTCATTGTCATTACTTTTCATCTAGAATAATGTTATGTTATCTTGAGGTGTCTCTCTGCTGTCAGTCATGCCACGTCATGCATGATGGGTAGGACCCATCATGTCCTACCTCTTCTAAAAAAAAATCTTCAATTGGCTACACCTTGCACAGAGAATGAAGTTCAGATTCTAGTATTTGGACTTTGAAGTTCTCGCTAATGTGGAACCAATCTGTTTATCGCCTTTCATACCTCTTTCCCCACTACTCCCTTTCCACAGGACAAGCCTAGGAATCAAAATGAATCTCCCCCTTATTTCTGCCACAGCACTTTATGAGCACTGAAAGTCACCCATGTACTCATCACACTCTGCTTTTTAGAGCTATTTGGGCTCGTCTGTTTCCCTGGTTAGGCAGTGAGTCTCTGGAGGACTCATTCTTATCACCTCGCTGTGCTCACAACAGTATCTTTAGTGTAGTAAGATAGATGTTATCCTCCGTGGATGTTTGCTGAAGAAAAACGAGTTGTGTACAGCCTTTGCTTCCGCTCACAGAATTCAGAGTTCAGTTCAAGGATGACCCTCAGCACAACTATGACATAAGGCTTCAGTGCTTCAAGATATTCCCTTTTTCCGCTCTCCTTTATTTCACTTACAGATGCTCAGTGCCTTCTTGTTCACTCCTGCCCACCCAGGCCCCTTACTAGGGTGTCTACATAGACCCGTCCTTTTGAGCAATTCCAGTGCCGAGAACTTTTCCTTCCCATTTTCTTACCAAAACCTACACATCCCTGAGATGGGCTTCCGACTCCATTCTTCTCATTTCATAGCTCAAGGGACTAAGACCCAGAAAGGTGATATGAATTGCCCAAGTTCATGTGACCTATTAGGAGGCCTAGCTGAGACAGAATCAGGTCTCTTGACTCCAAGTCCATTGCTCTTTTTTTCACACTTTGCTACCCACCCTGGCTCTCAACACCTTCAGCCTCTGGCTGCTGTTAAAAGACTGGCAAGGCCAAGCCTCTAATGCTCAGTGAGTATCTCTCTTTTAAAGACAGTTATCCATGCTCTAACTCACAATAACAGATATCGGAGAGAGTTCACATTAGTCCCCTCTTGCGATTGTTTGGTCACAGTCTCTTCCTAGCTTCTGAAATCAAACCTTAGAGAGACACTGTCTAGGCTGGGATATGGAAAGCCTGCCCATTTTCTGCAATGTGCTTTCTTATGGCTGTGTGGTTAGTGATATTCGCTGTGTAACACAATCCTCCCACGCTCCACAGAAACCATGGCAGCAGAACTCCAGAGGCAGCCCCCTGACGCTTTAGAACTTCCCCGGGGGGAAGAGTTCAGTTCATGAATATGAGGTAATTTCTGTGAAGGGTATTTAAAGTCCTTAAAAACATTCATGAATGAGTCTTTTCAGTACTACTTGGAAGGAAGTCAGGGATTTCACCATTGAAACCGAGCAGTAATGAAATTCAATGTCCCCCACGCAAGAGATATGAATGCCTCAGGGCAGAACAAAGACCAGCTGAATCAGCGAAGGGGAGTTACTTCCACAAAATGCATTTACCTGAATAGGAACTTGAAGGGTTTTCAAGGAATGACACTGTGTCGTTTCCAAAAGTATCATGTGTTCTTTAGTCATCATGTAAAACTAAGAATCTAAATTAAAATTTTATTCTAGTTTGGTCTTGGTGCCATATTTTACGGTTTAATCATCAGGGCTGGATGATGTGAGGAAGCATTGCATTTTTTCAGATGGAAAAAGGAAGCAGTGAAAGCTTGCCTTTTCTACAGGTTTTGATTTTAGAATTATAGCTCTCTGATGCTGAAGGAACTTTGTAGCACATCTAAACCAACCACATATTTTAGAGGTAAAGAACTGGTCCCTGTTCATCTGATAACATAGAAATTATCCTATTTTATGAAAATCATTCTACTTTAGAAACAGGAATTAATGAAGTAGGAATCTGGGCACTAAATCACAGTTGTTATATTATTAGGACTGAGTGGGCACACAGATCTGACAGAAATGAATGCTCTGGACTTCATCTATTTGCCTTCAATTTATTTCCATCCCATTTTTCTGTTGTACAAAGTAGACGACCACTTTAGGTTTCCTTTGGAAAGTTTGTGTCTACATTTCTTTATGCTAACATTAAAATAATTCCTTTGGGCAACAAAAATTAATCCATTGATCTAAGAAAGAAATGGAAAATTTTATTTGAGCCACATTTCAGGATTATAACCCGGGAAGAGCATCTCAGAAAGCTCTGAGAACTGTTCCGCCAGTTAGAAGTCCAGGCACAGTTATATAAGTGATTTTTGAGACAGAAGACTGTACATCAAATGACATATTATTGACAGTTTACATAATCCAGATCTAAGTGCCATGTGACCCCTTACAAGATCAAGAAGGAATGTTATCTTTTTTGGTTTTTACTTTTTAGAAAAATCATTTAAATGGACTTAAAGAGTCTTCTCAGAGACACACAGATAAATTTCTTCGTTAAAAAAATGAGAGATAAGACACACTTTTTCAGGATGGCATTGTGACTACCTAATTGGACAATGTGTGGAAAAATACTCTAAAAAATATATAGTGCTTTGTAAAAGAAGCGGGTTGTTCTATTTACTTTATGTACACATTCCATTTATTCCTCCAGCAAATATTTATTGAGCTATGTGCCACGTCTTGTGCTATACACAGGATATAAAGGGCACGAAATGACATCCCAGCCTTCAGGAGCTTATAACGAAGTCTGTTCCTGATCTTGGCAACCCTCCACCTCCACCCCAGCAAAACAAAGCAAAAAAAACACAACTAGGTGAGGTTCCCTGTTATGTTGTCACAGCACTTTGAACTTACTTCTTTCGTTCCTGGCATTATCACAATTTGAGTTAAATAGGTGAGCAAATAATCGCTTACTACCCGTGTCAGCCACTAGAATTTTGAGCTCCATGGAACAAGTATTTCATCTCTTTTGTTCTCTGCTTTATACTCAACGCCTTGCGTGGCTGACATAGAAAAGAGGAGCAATGTATTTGTTGAATGGATGGGTGAACGAATGAATGAAAGGGACAATGCATGTCGAAAACATGACTACAATACCGTATAACACGTTCTATATTAGGCGTGCACAGGATGACAAGAGGATTTACAGGAGCATTTAAAGCTAGGCTTGAGGGGGCTGATTTCCAGAAAGGAAATTAATCTTTTCAGATTCAGATACTTGCGTGATACTGTCCCCCACTGGCCTGCCAGTAGCTTAACAGGGATTATTCTCTGAAATATCAAGATCATGCCAATAGTAGGACGTCAAGAAGCTTGGTTAAATGAATCAAAGGCCGGCGCGGACAACGTCCTATTAGATCATCTCTGGCTAACAGCCAGAATGAATAAAAGGGATCAATCCTGGGTGCAAGCGCAGAACTGTGACTAAAGCCGGCTCCCAGCCTCCGCTTCGACGTTAGACACCCCGCTGGCCGCCGCTGGTCACGTGACCCGGGCCGCTGCAGCCCGGGCACCTGGGCCGTCCCGCGCATGCGCAGTGCCCAGGCGGCGGACCCGAGGGTGCTGACAGCTTCCGGTTTTGTTTCCCCGTCCCTGCGTGGCGAAAGCTCTTCTGGCTCCGCGGTGGCGGCTGTAGCGGCGGCGGGGGGGCGGGGGGGCAGGGCGTGGGGAGGGAAGGTGAATGC